>NW_017297898.1:40646-66595 GCF_001594075.2 Trachymyrmex cornetzi | reverse complement strand
GGGAAAAGCTTGCAGTTTATTACGCCGCAAAAAAATTGAGAATATCCTTCTTACTTTCCGAGTTATAAGCCATTATATGAAAAATGGTGCGATTTCGGCAACCTTACCCTATCTTGCGTATTAGTGATACATCGCAAGAAACACGCCAGGGATATGAAGAAAGAAGATGCAGAAAAAGAGATGATGTTGCGTCGAAAAGTCAAGGCTGTTTTTCGTCATTGAAGGTTTGTCAAGGAAACATTGGAAACCGTGTCTCACTGAAGGATATATAAGAGAGCCTGTTTGTTCTTATTAGCTGGAGAACTGCGACGCGAATAAGATGGAACTAACATTTTAATTAAGAGTGCGGTTTCTGGCTTAATTCGTCCCCAGCACATTAAGCTTGAAAAGCTACTTTGACAAGTAGACCGCTACCTGATAATTTATGCACTGTATCCTTACCATTGAATAGAGTATATAAATATATAAAATTATATATAAAATAATATAAATACGGAAATCAGTTTCAATATAATTTTTAAAAGAAGTTAAAGAAATAACGTAACGAGTAAATTGTTAAGTAAAAGATTGACGGATATATGATCCTTTTAAAAAATTTAAATGAGAATTACGATGATTGTGTAACCATTTTTTTAAACTAATAGTCTCCAATTTTTAATAATTATAATATTTCAACATTTGTCCGCGATTTATTTTTTCTTTAATTTGTGAGTTTGAGTGACATATAGCAACACGATTAAATATTTCTATAGAATATATAAGAATATACAATATAATGAATTATTCACAAATTGAAACTCGAATAATAAGTTTATATATACGGTGATTAACAGGCAAAAATGAGTCGAAAAATGATAATTATTTTGCAATAAGTAGACCGAATGCGAAATGAATCAAACGTCATTTTGTAGAGCAAACTTGTCAATTTTATATAAATGAAATGTATATGATCATGTATATGAAAAAGATATGTAATTATTTAACAATTGAAACACTACAAAAAAGGGGGGCAAAAATATGTTTGCGCGCATGCGAGTTAATTGTATCTATATGTTTTCAAAGTGTTATCCATCGGAATCGACATAAAATTAAATTAAAAATAATTTCATGAAGAATTATTAAATTTTTCCCAATACAAAAAAAACGATGATTTTCATTTTGTGCGGGATAGCGCGCGATTCCATCCTGTAGGTATGTAAACATATTTTTATCCTCTTTTTTTGTAATGCTTCAATTGTAAAATAATTAAATATCTTTTTCATACATGTTTATAGTAATAAAATTGACAAGTTTTTTTTCTACAAAATGGCGTTTGATTTATTTTGTTCGGTTTACTTGTTGCAAAGTAGTAACCATTTAGTCTCAACTTATTTCCGTTGTACTATTGAAAACTTTAAAAACATTATTGCTGTTATTTATCATATTAAAAAATATATTAGGAGGTATTTATCTAATTTGTTATTCAATTAAATTATTTATTCTGCACATTATTGATTTTATTTAGCAATATTCATATATTTAATAATTTATTAAAAAACAGATAGATTTTAAAGATGATATATTATTTTTTTATATAACCGATTTGTTGAATTATTGAACACACAGTATTTATTGAAATATTTCTACAAGGAATATATTCTAAATATGAATATTTACGTAATATATATATTAAGAAGATATTTTTTTATGAGTATGAATATTATAAACATTCATATTAAATTATTATATACATATTTTTCGCGAGGTACCTTTTCTACTTGCGATTATAGCATTAAGAGCGTTCGACACCTTATCGAAGAAACAACAAGGTATGTAAGGGGATATTTTTACGATTATTTGTATCCTACACCTTGACCTTTTCCCTCAATGGAAAAACGATTATGTGCGGGAAGACAAAGCTTATCGTACCTTTCATGCAGATAATATAAATCCCTAAATCGTTTCAATTTCCGTTACTGCAAGTTATAGTTTCCAGGAAACCGCTGCACACACCCTTTATAAATCTCTTTCGCATTGTTTTCTTTCTTTCAGTTTGATTTAGGTACAAACCTATAGATACAGTCCGTTACATTCAAATAAAAAAACTTATGTAATGTTTTACAGCTAATAGAAATTTTCTTTTGTACACTGAAAAGAATTTTGGTCATTTTTTATTCCAATGAATTAATGATCATTAATCAATGTCCCGTTAATACATTGTATGATACAATAATTGAATTCATTAATATATAATTACATATTCATGCATTTCTGCAATGAATCTTATATAGTAATAGTAGTATATAAACCTAAATCATTATGAGAATGCATTGGACCTATTTTGATTAATTCAATGAATATTTTATTGTATTTACGTAGTACAGTTTTGGTTCAGTGTATGATGTATATTCCATTATTATTATTATTATTATCTTACACGATATTCTTAGCAAAATGTAAATATATTTTGATATTTATTAAACAAAACTAAACTGAATAAAGAAATGATTATTCTGATTTATACCTCTATCTGTATAAAAGATATAATAATATCGTAAAATTTAATACTGATTTTTTAAATGTAATATTTTGGTATAGTATATAAATTTAGAATAATTAAAACAGTAATTTTTTAGTCTCACCGTGGAAACATAAAATTATGTATTTATAGAATATTTATTTATTATCTAATTGTATATAGGGTATATGTGTGTATATTTGTATTTGATGCAGAATTAAATGCGAAACTGTATTATTGATTTACTCTAAAGTTCTAAGAGTTTTACACATATCGGAAAAAATTCTCTCATATGGTAACTCTTACAGATATGCAATGTTTTTTTGCTCTTAACTCGGGAATAGTTGCTTGAAGTATATTTATACTCCAACGGCGATAAAATGAGAATTATTGTAAAATATTTTGTATGGATTATATTATTTAACATATTTTTTCTTTTTTAATGACTACAAACCATTAAATATGAAATTTCATCGAGAACCTGCAATAAAGCGTTTTATATATATATTATACCCTAAAATTTATCGGGGCCTATTAGGGCAGATTACTTGGGCCCTACATGGCATGTAACAAATTGTTTACCAGGCCCCTATAAGGAAAAATTATTAGAGCCCTATAAGGAAAAATTATCAAGGCTTTTATAAGGAAAAATTATCAGGGCCTTGTAAGGAAAAATTATCAGGGCCCTATAAGGAAAAACTATCAGGACCGAGTAAAAAAAATTTATCAGGGCCCTGTAAGGAAAAATTATCAGGACCTTATGAGGAAATATTACGGGAATTAATTTTATGTTAATTTGAAACGGTCACCCATCCGAATGCGAACCACCATTCGCGTTGCTTGACCTCTGTGTAATCGTACGGAAACTGCTACTTCGATGATCCACGAACACTGAATGTTAATGAACGTATAGTTGTGATATATCTGTCAATATAATCCTGATAGAAATTTGTGCAATTTAACTGAACATCCAGTATTTTTTTGTATGTGCCCATACGCACTTTTAGGGGGTGAAACACCCTTTAGAAAAAAATTTGGTTTTTCTTTTTTAGAAAATTTTTTTCTATCTTTTACAGTTCCGACGATATTCGCTTCGAAAGAGAAAAATTAATTTTTTTCCAAGGAGTGTTTTATCCTTTAAAAATACGTATAGGCACATATAAAAAAATACGTGTCACTTATTTTTGTCTGGAGAATAACATACTAATATGGCATCCCTAATAAATCCTTTCCAGACCCCTATAAGTTAGCCCTAATAAATAAGTTCTTATAAAGTTGATACGTCCCTATCAAATCCCGATAAGGGTCTCTTCAAATACAAATAAGGAAGCCTTCTGTTAATAATTGTTTGCCGACTAATTTTACGGGATGCAATATGAATATCCGCTACTTATTTTCCAGCAATGACAACACTTCACAAGAATTATGATTATTTATTTGCTCACTAAATGTACTACAAAAGGTATCCTTATGCAACACAACCGTTATATAATTTCGCAGCGAGCAAGAATAAATCAAAAGGGAAGAGCCGCGAACAAAAAACGAACAAGGGGATGCGTCAAGAAGTGACACCAACCAATCCGAGTGTTTAAGCAACGCCGAGCACACAGCGCCATGCAATAAGCGCCATACAAACTAGAATCTAGGAACTAACTTCTCACACTCAAGCCATATAATTATGGAAGAGAAAGGAGGCGGCAGTTACAAATTTAAAGTACATGAAATCCCGAACACTGCCCCCCTTGAAACCTCTGAGTTTCAATCGATAATTACAAAGAAATAAAAAAAAAACGAACAAAACAGAATTATGATGATTTACAATAGCATAGATACTTATGACTAAAATTCCATTAAGATTAGGAATAGTTAATAAATTAATATAGAACGCATTAAAATTAACATAACAATGTTTAACTGAATACTGTTACGCCTTAGTGTCTACTGGTAGTATAGCTAAGCGAGCTAATGGACGAGTGATAACACCAGTACTAGTTTTAATTTGAGCTGATCGTCTTTTGTTATCTGAACTTCTATTTACACTCAACACACGTCCCATTAACCATGGCAATGCTAACTCTGGTTGTTGAATTATAACCAATTGTCCTGTCTCAAGAGGTTGGCCCTTGTCGCTCATCCATTTGTTTCTACCTTGCAAGTTGTTGAGATATTCAACCTGCTACCTTTGCCAAAAATGTTGACGCAGTTTTTCTACCATTTGCCATCGACTTAAACGATTTATCTGAATATCTTCTAGATTTGGATGACTATAACTATTTAATAGTTGACTAATAAGAAGGTGTCCCGATGATAACGCTTAAACATCGGGTCATTTGACATTGGACTTATGGGACGCGAATTCAGAATAGCCTCAATTTCAGTGATTACTGTCGATATTTCATAATTCAGAGACGCATTGCCAACAATTCTTTTCATATGATACTTGGCAGATTTGATAGCTGTCTCCCAAAGGCCGCCAAAGTGCGGAGCATTGGGAGATATGTTTTGCCACTGAATTTGAGTCTCTACAAAGAAATCATTTAATTTGCGCTGTACTTGTTCCTCAGCAAACATCCTATGCAACTCATTAAGTTCTCGAGCTGCTCCTATAAAATTCGTCCCATTGTCCGAATACAGACATGCGATCTTGCCTCTTCGCGCCATGAACCGTTTAAGTCTTCACCAAGAAGGCCTCTGATGTTAAGTCAGCCACCAACTCTATGTGCATCGCCTTGGTGGAAAGACATATGAAAATGCATATATACACCTTAAGCATCCTTGCATTACGACACTTATGTTCCCTTATGAAGAACGGACCACCGAAGTCCAAACTAGTATGTGTAAATGGATGTGACGGAGTCACTCGTGTACTCGGAAGATCGCTCATGACAATTTGTGAAGTAGTAAGCTTAAGTTTAAAGTATATTATACAGTTTTTTATGACATTGCGAGTAGTTACTTTAGCTGAAATTGGCCAAAATTTGCCACGGACTGCATACAATGTTGATTGAATTCCTGCGTGCAAATTCTTAATGTGCTCATCACGTATGATTAACTTAGTAACCATATAGTCCTTGGGTAGCAAAATTGGATGCTTAGCTTTGTAAGATATGTCAGAATTTTTTAAACGACCACCAACTCGCAATAATCCATTCCGATCCAAAAACGGGTTAAGAGATAATATTTTACTTGTTTTAGATATTACTCCTACACGAATCAAATCCTGTATTTCTGGATCGAAATATTGATGCTGCACATATCTACACAACGCTTGCAACGCACACTCTATATCCTGCATTGTTGCAATGCCAGTACGTTTCTCTAAGGGATTTCTGCAATTGTGAATGAATTGGAATACATGTGCTAATACTCTAATTGACTTGTCAGAACTAGAATATCTAACGATTAAATTCTCAAATATATCTAATATTTGTTTGACAACATGTACATTGACCTTTACTTGTTCTGGTAATGTGTCCGGGTATCGTGGATGATTATCAGGCCAATCCCTTTCGTCCAACGATAACCATTTTAGACCATTTCAGCATAATTTCGATTGCATTAAATCCAAAGAGCTTGCCCCCGAGAAATGATGTCTGCAGGGTTGTGTTTAGTGAAAATATGGTGCCAATCATTGATTTTGGTTAGTCTCTGAATTTCTCCAATACGGTTAGATACAAATGTTGCAAATTTGTGCGAACTTGATTTGATCCATGATAAGGTAATGGTGGAATCAGTCCAAAGATATATTTGATATGGTTGAAATTCAATTGCCTTAAGTAAATTTACTTGCAGCTGAACTAAGAGCAAGGCTGCACACAACTCTAAACGCGGTAGTGAAATTGCCTTTGTTGGTGCAACTCGCGATTTGGATGCCAATAAATGTGTATGATAATCATTTTGTGATTCACGTATCCTTAAATAGCAGCAAGCTCCGTATGTATACTGACTGGCATCAGCAAAACCGTGAAATTGAAGTTCTAGTGTTTCCATAGTTCGGCCAATTATTCGTGAAATACGTAACTCAACCAGTTTAGATATTTGTGTTCTGTAATTTAACCAACGTGCATGTATGTTTACCGGAACTGAAGCGTCCCAATCTAATTGCAATCTCCACAATTCTTGTATCATTAGCTTAGTTATGAGGATAACTGGTCCAATAAAACCTAACGGATCAAATAAGCATGACGCTTCAGCGAGCATGCTTCTTTTTGTAACGTTTGAATGCATGTCTTCTACATTAACTGTATAACAAAATGAATCCTCATGTGAATTCCATTGCATTCCAAGTATGCGAATCGTAGAACTCTCGGTTAGAAGAACATTTTCCTGACCACCTATATACCGGAGTCCCTCTAAAATCCTGCTGTCATTAGAAAACCATTTATTTAGCTCAAAACCACCCTTTGACATTATGGTAATAATTTGATTGCGCTTACATATTGCTTCAGGCAACGATCGCGAACCAGTCAACACATCATCAACGTAAACATCATTAATTATTGTCTGTGCATCTACTGGAAACTCACTGTGATATATCTCTGCTAAGTACTTTAGACATCTGGTTGCTAAATACGGCGCAGAAGCAGTGCCGTATGTGATAGTTTTCAGCTCATATGTACGAACTGATTCAGTAGGATGATCTCGCCACAGTATAGACTGTAACGATAATTGTGACTGATTGACAAGAATCTGTCTATACATTTTCACTACATCTGCAGTGAAAACATATTTGTATGTGCGAAATCGTATAAGCAATGAAAATAAATCTGACTGCACTACTGGACCTACCATTAGAATGTCATTCAATGTACCAGTACTGGATTTACAGGAACCATCAAATACCACCCTGAGCTTGGTTGTAGTATTTGTTTGCTTAAATACACAATGATGTGGTAAGTAAAATCGCGTTGTATCATCGTTAATACTTGAATCGTCTGCTAACTGCATATGTCCTAATTTTAAATATTCTTGTAGAAAATTCGTGTAATCAGTTTGTAACTGAACATTGCGTTTGAACCGTTTTTCTAAATTATATAGTCTGCGCAACGCTATGCTTCTAGATTCACCAAGTTGCTGAAATTGTGCGGATTTGATCGGTAAAGTGACAACGAATCGACCTTCACCATATCTTATAATCATTGTTAAGAAGTGTTCTTCACATTCACGCTCACTTGGTGATAGAGTGACTTGATTCGAAAGATTATGTTCAAACTCCCAAAATTTTGTTAATGAATGTTCAAGCTCATTATTTGAAATATCTACAGACATTAAGCAACTTGTCATCGTGTCCCTCTGACTGTTACTCTTTAAACATGTATTGTTGATGGATCCTGCTAGAATCCATCCAAGATGTGTTTTCTGTAAGGTAGGATTATTCGAAGACGACTTGATTTGACCGATGCACAACAATCGCCAAAAAACTTAACAACAATTGAACTTCTGATGGTACATTGAATTGGGGATCTGCAAGTCTAATATTTTTAGGAAGATTGATAGCTCGTTTATTGATATGTACCATTGGAATCGATTCGGTAATTCTTTAACTATACAATCTATGCTTAAACGAAAACTGTTTATGCGCGACTGAATTGTGATAGTGGCCATTTCGTTTGCGCTGCTAACTAATTGATTTATTCCGACTATATATACCTGATGTTGTAACACTTAGCTTGGATAAGAATTCTCGTGTAACCAAATTAGCCTGTGAACCATTGTCCAATAACACCTTACATGATACCTTATTTCCTACAGCATCAAATGCATCGACTATTGCAGTTGACAGCATCACATACTTGTTATTGCAATTGCTCATGTGATGAGTGACTACTGTGTGAGAATTAACTGTTTCAGATGCCACAAGTTGACTAGACGGCGATCCATCCGTTGTAATAGACTTTGAGCTGCCCTTCTTGTCTATATGTAAAAAAGTGTTATGTTTTAGTTGACAGGTTTTACATGTTCCAGATGTACACTGTGCGGCTATGTGACTCTTGGATTTGAAATAATTTATGCACAGCTTACGTTTCTTTATTTCCTCTAATCTACATAAAACCGATAATGTTAAAAAGGCCTGGCACGAATAGATAAGATGATTTTTATTACAAAAGATGCATTTTAACCTTACTGAAACTGCACAACTGATGGCTGACTTAGAGAGTTACCTTGATTGGCCTTACTATTGGCGAAAATATTCTCCTTGCTGCTAATTGACTCGAGTGTATTACATTTCTTCAATACAAATTCTATGAATTGATCAATTGTGGGTATTTGATCTGACTGTAATGTATCCTCCCAATCACGAAAGGTCTTAGGGTCAAGTTTATTACCTAGAATTTGAATAAGAATATCATCCCATTTGTCGACTGGACGTTTGAGGACTTTAAGGCATTCACGTGCTTTATTGTAATATTAATTAGTGAATTAAGTTCTGAATGACTCTCCTTCTTAATGCACGGAATGTCAATAACTGTTTGAATATGCGACTGGACAATGACACGAATTCGGTCGTAACGCTCTGATAAAATGCGCCATGCGACCATAAAATTCTCCCCTGTTAATTCCAACGACTCGACTGAATTAGATGCGTCGCCTGATAATGATGATCGCAAATATTGTAATTTTTCGATATTGGTTAAATTGTTGTTTTCAGAAATCATGGTCTGAAACATCTGAGCGAATGGTGTCCATTTAGAATATTTGCCAGTGAACACTGGTAAGTTCAAGCGAGGAAGTTTAATGTTAGAAGTTTTGTGTGATACATTTTAATTGGATACCACATTACCAGTCGGCGCCTGCTGTTGAACTTGCATGGTCTGAAAACTATCTATCAAACTAATCAGTCGAGCCATTAGATCATAGTAGACAGTCTCGAACAATTCACGTTCATTCGATTCAGGGTCCAGTTCCAATACCTCAAGGCTGGACTGCGTTTCTTCGAAAATATTCCAATAAGATGATAATTTATCTTTTCTGCTGTAATTGAACATAAATTCCTTGATCAATAGCCTGAATCGAATCAACGTTCTTATGCGCGTGCACGAAGCTTTAATCGACCTTCGCTTGGCCTTTAACGAATTTACATCCATTATTGTGATGTTTGATATTAAAATAATAGTTGAGTACTGACAAACTATTAGGTAATGACTTAAAGGTAACAAAAAACCATATATACGATAGCTGTAGTACTAAAAAACAAAGGTGATTCAGTTTACAAATACAATGGTTGGCGATAATGTGACCGTCCTGGTTTCCTCGATGTCTGTTATGAAGCTCCAATACATAGCAATTGGCTGCCGAATATCCCTTAGCCTATCCTGTGGATGCCGTCTATAGCCTTGTCCTGATACCAATTAGCTTGACGGATGCCTGGTAATGTCATTGTTGTCACATTGCCTTCTCATAACCTCTGCCGGCTATGACGTACGGAACTTGAGCCGCTTCCAGATCAAAGATGTCATGTGATTCCTGACTAACACTGTTGATATACCTTGCCATGCACAAAGTATATGTGTTGCGTATGCATAATGCTCTGACTGAGCCTTGTTGTTTCTAATGACTTGGATAATTATCGATATATACCTTTTGAGCAATTTGCGTTGTCTAGCTTACGCTCGGACATACATCCGAATACTGCTTGAATGTAGTATGTATTTTTGAGCTCGTATAAATACTTGCGATGTCGTGTGTCTGGAATGATTTCGAATCCAATATGGCGAGGATCCGGTTCGAAGGACCAAAAATGTTAGTAATTGTTTGCCGATTAATTTTACGGCTACGGGATATTATGCAATATGAATATCCGCTACTTATTTTCCAGCAATGACAACACTTCACAAGAATTATGATTATTTATTTGCTCACTAAATGTACTACAAAAGGTATCCTTATGCAACACAACCGTTATATAATTTCGCAGCGAGCAAGAATAAATCAAAAGGGAAGAGCCGCGAACAAAAAACGAACAAGGGGGTGCGTCAAGAAGTGGTACCAACCAATCCGAGTGATTAAGCAACGCCGAACACACAGCGCCATGCAATAAGCGCCATACAACCAGCGCCATACAAACTAGAATCTAGGAACTAGCTTCTCACACTCAAGCCATATATGGTAATCATGGAAGAAAAAGGAGGCGGCAGTTACAAATTTAAAGTACATGAAATCCCGAACACCTTACTTATGGCATCCCTAATAAATCTTTTCCAGGCACCTATAAGTTAGCCCTAATAAACAAGTATTTATAAAATTAATACATCCCTATCAAATCCCGATAAGGGCCTCATCAGATATAAATAAGGAAGCCTTACTTATGGTATTCCTATCAAATCCCGATAAGGGTCTCGTCAGAAATATGTTACATAATGCCATCCCTAACAAATTTCTACGCGGGAAGCTACTTAACATATTTATTCTGTTTAATATTTTTTTATTGTTGTAATATTTCTTTGATTTTTACTTACTTTTTTAAAATTGTGATTAAATCCATATCTCTCCATAATATTCTCAAATGTAAATAATTAGAAAACATTCAATAATATGTAACATGTTTTAATAATAGTGATCTTAATTATAAAAAATACCCCAGATAACCGTTTACGTAAAAAAAATCAGGTGACTACTTCTGAGTTAAATCTTGCTTGTTATTCCTTTGTAATAAAATAGACGACAATGATTTCTTACGTATAATCAATTATTCTTTTATATATATACGTAAGTTTATCTTTACTCTTTAACCCTTAATTTTCCTGTAGCATAAGAAAATAACTACAAAATTATAACGTAAAACCACAACCACTAACAAATCCTTAAAATTCAAAAAACTTAGGAGAAAGGGCAATAGGAGTCAGGCGTAGATAAAGTTACGCAAATTCCAAAAATATAGGAAGTAAAATTTCTTTATTACAATCAAACACTTACATGTTTCGAGCCTTATTTTTGAGCCCTCTTCAGAGACAATAATGTATAACAAAAATACTAAGAAGACCAAGGAAAGTCCTAGCATTGTGAGCTCCCCCACAATCAAAAATTCAAATAGTCTTGACTGTCTAGTAAAATATTTCCCATGAGAGGATAAAAAAGTTAAATAGTAAACTAAGTATAATTAAAATTTAATTTAAAATAATTGATAAATATTCGAGAGTAAGGAAGCTCACACTGTTCACAATGATACTGCATCACAAACATAATAATATTCAACAACCAGTCGCTTGAATATATCCTATTGCCCTTTTTCCTAAGTTTTACAGAATTATATTTGCAAATAGCCCCTAGATGGCTGCAGATATTTTTATTATCATAATAGTTTGAACGATTGGTATTTTATTATTTTATAATTTTGGTTAATTTTATCGTTTACTTTTAATGTAGTTTTTAGAGTAACACTTTTTAGTCTTACAATTCATCTCCTCTGACAGTATTTATCCCTAGAGAATATGTAATATTTCCTACATTGACCTAAGTATACTTTATTCCACTTTATATTCTATTATCATAGTTCGTTCATTAAACAAGTGTATGACATAGTAGTGGTTTCGCTTATTATCACAAAAAGCTATATATCGTATCCTCGAAATTCCGATAAACCATGAAGCGGAGAGAGGAAAGTCTTGTATCTGGGCGTGTAACTTTGCAAAAAGCTGGCTTTCTTCGCACTATGACTGTTTCAAAGACGTACGATCATCATGAAAATCAGTTTCTATAGAATATATATTAATTATACTTTCTATGGAAAGTGTAATTAATATCAGTAACCTATATGCAATTTTGCCGATGAATTATGGTTTTAGACTTCAGGTTGAATATCGCTAATGCATTTAATACCCGTTTCTGCCACTGTAGATTAATTATAATCTTGGTTTAACTTATTTTTCATCTTTGTTTCAAGTTCTAAGAATTAGAAAAGGATGAAAAATAAATAAATTAAACCGAGATTACAATTAATCTGTATTGGTAAAAATGGACATAAATGTATTAAATGCAATAAATGCAATTTTCATTCACGGTTTTGGACATAAACATTAATTTATACATTTAGAGAAAATGAAGGAGATACGATTTCTATGCAGTTATAAAAGGCAACTTTATATTAAATTTGCTATTATTTTTTGCATCTTAACACCTCAAAAAAAAATAATTTTAATATTAGCAGAAACCGCTAAATCTTAGAGGATTTTATTCTTATATACGGCCTCAAGAGAAATCTTCTGAAATCAAGAGGAAAATATGCTAAGCACAATATTCATACAGTTAGAGTACTTTCGTTTTGCAGCTGCAGTAAAAATCTTGCTGTTCCTAATATAATTTACTCGTAAGAGGGCACTCCGCTTTCAGTAGGGGAGACCGGGGCTGGTTGTCGTACGGAGTTGATTGTCAAAATGCTTATAACTCAAACAAGACACGGCAGAAATATCTCTTTTTGATTGTAGATAGCTGATATAATATTAATTTCTTGTGTAAAATGGTTTGCACCACAAGCATTGTATATATTATTTATAGCGATTTTTGAGAAAATGAAGTTGGTGAGTAAATTTTTATAATCACCTATTTTGTTGTCTGACAAGTCTTTGGTATTATTAATCATAATATCCCTGTATTCGTAGAAAATGACATATTTTAGAAGATCTTTGCTACAATTAAGTAATCATTATTCTGACTAAGTTTGTGAATACACTTTTATTAAAAATGGCTATGTGGAGTAGATTGACCAAAATGAGACGAGATTAGGTGACAATTAATTTTAATATCTTTAGAGGACACATTTTTCAGAGAATATACTTACAAATATATTATATTTTATATATAGATATATATTTTTTCATTTTTCATATAAAAACTATGGTACAAAACAAATTACGTATTTTATGATTAAAATAACTATTTTATTTGTATTAATACTATAATTACTATTATTTCTCAAAATATAGAGCTGATGTTAAAATAAAAATTGTGTTTTTTATATGTGTTGTCCATAATAAATATGCTACTGCCAATCCTAGAACGTGTGACAATCAACCCAGAACGGGGTTAATTGTCACATATTTTCGCAGCTTCATTTAAAATTAAACTTATTTTTATGATATGATGAATTCACGAGTAATATTTTTTTTAATATCTAAAGGATATAGGTATATTGTAACGTATATAATATTTCAAAATCAGGTATCCACTTTTTTCTAAAAATTTGGCCCCGCTCCCCTAAATATATTCCTCTTCATACAAGAGGAAAACTGTTAGAATAATCTCCAATACATTTTTGATGAATAGTCCAGTGTATTGGAAAAGGAATACTCTTTCTGTAAAAGTTTCTGCTTAGAATATGAGGTTCCTGGAAATTTCACTTTACAATTAGATTATTTTTTTTGGATGAAAGCATTTCTTATCAAGAAAAATATGTGTTTAAAGATATACTTTAATCAGAAACTATTTTATTTACAAAGATACTTTAGTTTGTTTTGGAAACGTTTTGATAATTCAATTATATCGAATAAATATTTGAGAAGTATAAAAATTTATTATAAATTTTTAAATAAAAATTTTATAGTAAGGCGCTTTGTAATATTCAGAAGTGATGCTCCTAATTGACGCATCTGTACTCTCTGAATGGATCTTATTAGAATGCAACGTGCATGTCTATTTTTATCTGATTGCTTAATTCCGTGTTGAACGTACGTGTAGCCTGAGCAAATTTTCTAATCGCATAATGTGCAATAACGCAAAGTAAGTAGTAATGAGACCAGAGTGATCTGGGTGGGTCTAATAGATGTATAAAATACACTTTGCTACGCGTTATTTTTTTGTCAATTTGTGAATGAGTGAGAAAAATGAATTGGTACTATTGTTATTTCTTAAAATCATAGTTATTCTATTGTTTAACAAAAATAATTTTTTTTATTAGCTGTAAATACACGCGCTGATATTTTTTAATTAAATTAAAGGCGCATTATAATTGATATAATTCTCACAATGTATTCGAGAATTAACTTGCCGTGCCTTTCTAATCTTCAACAGCTTTTAAAAATTTTTTTAAATTAACAAAGTGTTTATTACCGGGAAAAATCTGGAAAATCTTGAATTTTCAGGGAATTTCTTTTACTCTTGAAAACCAGGGATTTTTATGGATTATTATTGAGATTCAGGAAAATGTTTGGAATATTTTACACTGTTAAATCTATAGTGTCAAATTTAACCTAATATGAGTCGCCACTACTAAATATATGCTACTACTAAATATATCATTATTTTTTATTAAAATGATAATTAAATGTGACATTATATAATGTTAAATTGATACTGTATATAGTGTCAAATATAACCATTGTTTTAGTAAAAAATAATGATATTATTGCAAGTATACTCAATAATATCGTTATTTTTTACTATAGGAGCAGTGGCGACTCACATTAAATTAATTTGATCCTATAAAATTTAACAGTTTTAAATTAAAATTTTATCTGTTCCTTTGATATTTTGATTTTTTTTGGGGGGGTGGATAATGTGAAATGTTAACAATCAGCATTAAGTGGTATACTGCACATTTGTGTATATTCATGTACATTCTCATGTATCTCGCGAGTTTTTATAAAAAAAAAAAACAAAAAAACGGTGATAGAAAACAACACTCAGCAGAATAGAGTAGCTCATTCATACTACACGGAGAAAATTTTATATTAAGTTTTAATACAATTTTAAATTACACTTTACTATGTCTTGTATTTTCGATGAACTCTCACAACATGATTCCGACTTAACTTTTATTATGGTAATACTAATTTTTAACACATAAATAAAGTAATTATTTTGTTTGTAAGCCATATTCTTACACGAAAACAGATAATTTTTACTAATGGTACGCAAACAAAATTTGCTAGGTATGTTTGATTTTGTAAAAATTTTTACTATAAAAATGTGTAAAAATTACGTTATATTATTGTTTTTAAAAAATAACTATAACATTTAAACATATAATTTACATGAAGACCGCAGCTACTACCACATTATAGTAATTTTAAATATAAAATTTTTTTCGTGTATATACATACATATATAAAAAATTCTCTATTGTTACCTCGTATTTTAAATAAAAATCCGGGAATTATCAGGGAATTTTTTAACAAAATTTCAGTAAACACTCTGATTAAGTTAATGGTTATCGATTCATCTGAGAAAAAGATTCTTAAATTGAATCTATCTTGAACGATATCACTCGATAATTAAAACGAGCACAGTGATTCGATATAATTCGCACTTATTGCAAATCTTCGCATGATGTGGAAAGAAGCTTGACGTGTTACTTAAAATCCTTATTAATCTACAGTAAGCGAGGTAAGAACTACGCGAACGAACATGCCTACACAAAGTGATAATCTTGCCGGCGACACTATTCTAAAGATATGAATTACGGGCATGTTCGCGTATCGGCGGGGCACGGTGCCGTGAAAAGAGGGTGTAGGGACGACAAATGATAATACTTCACCTTGTACTTCTTCCGTGTATCTATATTCAGCCCATCGGGCCGCTGTGTTCACCGCTATTGATCCATTACGGAACGCGCGCTGTGTGTTGAAACCTTTACGTGTTTAGAGCTAAGGCTAATAGCGCGGGCGATAGAAGAAAAAAAAAAGAAAAAGGAAAAAAACGTCGTTTCTCGCTTGCGTTTATCGCGCGCGCGAAGGACGAAGAGCCGCCCAGGTGACCGTCGTTTCGTATCGAAAAATTTTGATCTCGTCGAGCGGCGATTCTCGCTCGGCTTTAGACGGACCGTGTAAACTCAAGCGTGCAGGAAAAACTTTTTCCCGTCTTGCGTGCCATTGATTAAATGTCAGGTTGTCGGGGAATGCCCCTGCATAAATATCGAGATATCTCGAAATGTATCTGCACGACAAAATATCCGGGACGTCTTGCCGATAAGCGATGAATAATATTACACGGAAGACGATATAGGACGAGCTGTACTCGTGATATTGTCTGGATTCCTTCTTATTTTCTGAGTTTCCTTTTGATCTATATCTCTTTGCGAAACCTTTTCCGAAGGCGCAATTTCTCGAAAATCGCAGAAGCGCATTGCGAGAAGATATCGGTTCGATTTCGCTGAATAGAGGCGACAAACGAGCGAGTTTCCTCAATTCGACGCGTATATGTTTACCAAGGCTTTCGACGCATACAGTTGTAATGTTACATAAACAGTTTTTATTTATGTACGTACTTTGGTTGTCATAATTATATCTACGTTACACGCAGAGTCTGTTTTCATCGGATTTGTCTCGAATAAAATATCAAAGCGAAAATGTAATCTATTTCACTCAATATGATTCGTGTTTCATTAATGTTCATTTCTATACCAATAAATATGTTTATTCTTGAATGATTAAAAATTCGTGTAATGCCCGTTTATATCAGTGTAGACTAGCTTTAAACTTGGTTTAATTTACTTTTTTATATTTTCTAATTCTTAGAACCAGAAAAAATATAAAAGAATTTAAACTGCGAGATTAAAAACTTTAATCTGCATTGGTAGAAATAGATATAAATTGCACGAAATAAAATACATTTCTATTTTTCTGATCATTCAAGAATAAACACAGTTGTATTATGTGAAATAATAAATACTGTATATGTATTTGCCGGTGATTGTATTAGTATCTTAATGGAACGATATAAAAAAAAGATACTCCAATTAACTATCGACGTACCTTGACTTGGCAAATATCAGAGTGTGTTATTCGGATTAATTCCGCCGTAAATCTCAGCAAACGTTCCATTCGGAATCATTGGCGAAGATCGTTCCAATTTGGACGGCCTTAATTCTCCATGCGGTAGTTATGCAAAAACGGCGGGACTCGCGTCGTCTGTCACGCGCGATTACCGCGGGTGCCTGATGTTAACTCTCGTTTCCGCATGCATAGCCGACAGTAAGCCATGTAGAAAAGGTTTACGATTCGGTGAAAAAGGCCAAATGTGCGCGCCTTCCGCCTAATCTCCAGTCGTTTGTAATTTAACGACGCAATCTCACGAAACCTTAGCTTTTTTTATCACTGTAATTGCAGTGTTATATGTAACTAAATAATTTAGAGTAAAAATGATCGCAGAAACCTTTTTTTCTCGTAGTATAATAAATATTTTCTGTAGAAATCTAATTTCGATTGCTGAAAAGTCCCTGAATCTCAGTTTTAAATCCCGCTTTTAAATCCCAGTTTTTATAACGATGTCGAATAATACGCGAAAAATTGCGTTAGTTTATAATTTAACATAACGATCTGAATTGGAGAACTGCAATTAGCGCATTTGCGAAAAGAGAATCATTGGAAAAGCGACTTAGAGTTTATTGGGATTGCAGCGACAGTTTTGGGATATAGTTTTACATGGTTTATACGTCAAAGTTTACATATCAGTCTAATTACATGTAATCATATAGTCTATACTTAATTTGATAATCTGGAACCATTGGTTGTTAATTGCAAATAAAGCTATGAGCTGTTTTTAGATCCAAGTTTATTTCGAATCGCGAGTCATAAAAATAGCTATATATATACGTCCGATTTATTTGAACATCAGATTGTGTGGTAAATGATGGAAAACGCGATGGCAGTTCGCACTTTAAGACTATATGACTAGAGCCATTCAGCAGACGAGAGCAACACCCGCTAACGTCGTAGCTATGTTGACTGTTAATTAAGGACTATATAAGGGTTGCGGTCGGATATCGTAACTTAACTTCATTTAAAATGTAACGACGTCTAATCTCTAATCTTGAAGGTATTAAACATTTTCTTCCTTGCCTACGTTAGAGGAAAATGTTAAAGGTTCTTCCTTGAACATTATCTTGATAATTAGAATGGCAAACGAGTCAAACAGTAAGGAAAATATAATAATAAATGGTTGTCACACATAACGTTTTTTGTTTTATGACAATCATGTATTATTTTATTTTACTCTTACTAGAACTTTTTATTAAAATGAATAAATTGCACAAACGAGATCACAATTAAAAGTATTTTTATTAATTATTATAGGGTAGACCGGAACTAGATTTATTTTTCAGTTTCGAATTTTTACAGATAAAATTGAGAAACTTATCGAAAAAATGAATTCTACACTAGTTACTACATACATTTGATTACCTAATACTATTTTAATAATAAGGGGAAACTGATAACTAATATGAAAAAAAAATGCATTTTTCTAATGCATTCCATCTGATTCAACTAGCCCCGGGACCGGAGTAATTCGACTAAGATTATTAAAATAAAGATTAATGTATTTTAAGCTACATCTTTGGCTACATATTAATAAAATTTTTATAAAAATATATTTTAAACACAGATATTCGCATCACAGGGCAAAACAATGCTTCTTTCAAAATTTGTTTATTTTGTGCAAAAACACGTCGAATGAGCCTGGTTTTTGAGGGAAGTAAAGTTATAACATTTACCACTGAGGAAAATCTCTTTAAAGGAATAAAATTTTGAGTAAGTACTATAAGAATTGTCACTAAATGAGTCATGCAGTTCCATGCTGTGGTTAGTCTACTATCCTCATCCGTTCATTTTTTAAAAACATTAACAATATACGATAAAAGACACATAAACAAAAAAATCTGTTGGACTTTATTAAGTAAGAACTACACTTACTATCTAAGTAGAAATCAAATATCTCAGACAATCATATACGATTGTAAAATAAAAACTTTAAGAATAAAAATATTTACTTAGGTGTACGATTTTTTAAAATTGTGGATATAACTTCTATCCAGATGTGTTCGCAACAAGATGTTACAGCAGATTTAGCGGCAGTCGTTGCTGCATGCTCAGACACGTTTACGCGTGTCTCGCGTGTTTTGTTTTTAATGTAGCCTCGATTATATTTTACTTACCCCTAAAGTCAATTGACCCTAGTGTCTCCCCTATATTTTTTTGTTAATTGAAGAAATTAAACATGAGATTCATAATATATTAAAATATAAATATTTTATAGCGTACACTGAAAAAAAATATAGTCAATTTTAATAAATATTTAGTTGAATACTGCCAACTAAATATTTATTAAATATAAAGATATATTTATTTGATACAAGAAATGTTAATTTGATTTAACAATCATTTTTTTTACTGAACAAATATATTTATTTACTGTAAGTAAATGTTTAGTTGGCAGTATTGAACTAAATATTTATTAAAATTGACTCTATTTTTTCTCAGTGTAATAGTGAAAAAATTATTAGATATTTTTTTTATATTTCTGGTCAAAAGTTATTAAAAGTGCAATATGAAATGAAAATTTGTAACATTCATTTTCATCTTTTCCGGATCATCTGCAGATCTGTGGATATTAAAATTATTTACTAACTTTTCTAATGATACTTCTCTGCCTTTTATAAATGTCTCATTAAACCATCTGCCGTATTCCATATTATTCACAAACAATGTTTTCTCTAAAATAGAACGTGACAGATCGAAGCAGCTTTAATTCTTAATTTCCTGTGATCCTGCAATTTCAAGATTTATTCAATATAAAAAGTTTATTTGGTGTTCACTGACTCTTTATTTGGTGTTCACTGACTCTTTTCATTCAATCGACACCTCCACGGTGTCGATTCTATTCTACGCCATAAATAGACGTCGTATGCTATAATTATACGCGCGGGAAAATGTCAATTTATTTTAGAAACTCACAGGGCATTTCGATGTCTGAAAAGAAACTCGTTAATCAAAGTTGCACAAAATATTGCTATTAGCGAGCGTATGCATTATCTGCAATTCACAGATAATTGATGACTATATAATGACACATGATTAACGATCGTAACTAGTATTTAATTTTAATGACATTACATGCTAGATATTGATACAACTTTTCTTACAATTTTTATTTGAAGAAACTGATATCATGTTTGTTCGGTTAATTCTCGAGTTACTTAACTGCAACAAAGTAGTCACATCGATCGTTGTCAGATTTTTTGTTCGATCTATTATTGCGTACTAACGAGTTGTCAAGTTGACCATGATTAAGTGATTACTTCACAATTTCCGGTTCATCCGATGACGCACGGAAACTGATTTGTAATGTAATACAGAGAGTACACAGTACAGGCTGCATATTAATACGTAGTATAATTAAGTTAAATGGATTAAGTTAAAGAATCTCGCGTAAAAAATGATGATGGATCAAGGAAGTTATCACCGTGACGATCACGTGCGTTAATCTGTTTCACGTTTTATGCTTTTCGCATTTAATTCTGGAAATTATCACAAAAATTAATCTGTCTCAAATTATTTACATACAGACGAATAAACCGAGTGTTTGACTTTTGACATCTTTCATACTTGCAAACATCCATCTACTGCATGGCTACGCGTATTCCTCGCCCTTGCATGTGCGAAACGTGTATATTGTATTAGATTTATGTCGTGCCATGCACGCGAGCAGTGACTTACGTGGTAACATTTTGTCGACTGTAAATATCAATAATTGTAATACACGCGAGACTTGCAAATGTAGCTCCTTTGCATGTTTCAACTCTCAAGATCGCTTGACTGTCAACCGGCAGATGCTGCGTCCATATTTATAGTTGAATCCATGCAGTTGAATTTAGCATTCACATATTCCTGAAAAAGAGTGAAGTTAAAATTTTATATTGCATTTGTAAAAATTCCTTTTCGAAATTAATGTATTATTAAAGAAGAAAAGAAGTATAAATTAAGGACAAGTAAATTACATTTATTCCTGTTTCAATGAGAGTGAGGCATAGAGTGTTTTTTCTTGTCTATTATGTAAAAAGACAAATATTCTTTCTTAGATATAATAATGTATTATAAGTTTGAAATAGTTCTAGTATTTAGGTGAAAATTAATAAATATTTCTGATATGAGAAAGATTTTGCATAATATGACTTTATATATAATTTTTATCTGAATTCAATGTGAATTTAAAGTTTGTAATAAGAAAGATGAATTAATACTTTTTTTTTATAATTGCGCGCACGCGTGAACGTCACATAAATATTATATATGTACACCTATGATATTAACCCTTATGCGTACAATCTATTTTTATAACTTGGACGAGAAAGTAGGGTCTATCGGACCCTTCCAGTTACTCTGATATTTTTACATAAAGTAAACACTTTTAAATTAATACATAAATGTCTAGTGTATAAAAGATTTACTTTTTATAGTCTACCCTTTTAAAATTTATTTTATTGTGCGCATAATACACATTTCTTTTCTCAAATATTGCATCACTAATGAATAATTATAATAGATAGATTTAATAATCAGTTGCTTAAATCAAAGTTAATTATAAAATCTTTATTACTCTTTGACGGATGAAATTATCTTCTTTTGAGAGAAGCGCTCAAGAAATGCGTTTACTCATTAGCGAATGCTTTACAGACGATTTCGCCCACTTTCGGTAATTTCAATCCTGGTTTAATCTCTCCCCGAGGTCTTCTTACGAACTTGAATTGTAAGGGAACGAGGAGAAAATTTAATTAGTTTTAAGTCGATCGACATATGAAGCTAATAATTAATTACTGTTAGTAAATTTCTTTATTAATTTTTTAAATATCTTATTTACATTGTTTTATTTGTTTACAAATAATAATGATAAAATTCCATGATTAAATTCCTAAAAATAAATAAAGTTAAAATATTTCAAAAAATGAATGAAGTTAAAATATTTAATATTTTAACTTCAAGTAAAAGTATTAAATATGTTATTGATTTTTCAGTTTTTAGTCTTTTTTTATATTTAATGATGTTGAATATTAGTTAAAATGTTATATTTTAAATGATTAATTTTTAAGTTTTTTATAATATACATAACACGTTTGTAGAACGTTAGTATTTATATATTGCAAAGATGTAATGCAATTAAGGTATCAAATTGTGGCACGCATGCTACTATATTAGCACGCGAAGTTATATTTTCAATGGCACACCTAAAGAAGTACACCTACGCGCTCTGTAAGAGAAAAATAAAAAAACTAAAATAAAATATAATAAAATAGTAACCGTACTCCATTAAAATCAATTTTTTGCACTTGCATTTTTTGGCTGCGTTTGTTTTCATGCTAAACTATTCACTTTAAAACAAATGTAAAACAGAATGCAGTCAAAGAAATAGACTTTGTTAAATAGGTTTCGCTTTCAATGCAAAAGAAGAGAGTATAAGTAAGATTATGGTCTTTCTCCTAAGTAGAGAGAATTAAACTTCTGTGTTACTCTACTAAATAATTATAATTATAGTAGAGTGCACCAAAGGTTTCGAATCTCTATACAATAGCACGTCAGATAAAAAAAACTCTGATTTAATGGAAATAATTTATATATATATATATATATATATAAAAGATATTTATATATTATTTACATATGATTAAACAATAGAAGTGGATGTTTTACTATTGAAAGCTTTTTACTATTGACTGCATTTTATTAGACTTCGACTGTTTTCTAAGTCTATTGCGATAGCATCAAATCATGAAGTAATGTGCATGTGACTTCAACGATCTCAAAGCAATGACAATTTCACGTCACGATAAGATAACTTAAAATTATACTAATATTACGTTCAATCCAACGTTTGAACATTTTATTGAAAGATAAAGTAGGAATAAAAATTAAGTTTTTAGAGTAAACTCGGTAAGCTGTAGTTATGCTATTTGAATAAATAAACTTTTTATTCTTCGCGCTTATCCAAAGAAAACGTGTTAAAAGAAGACGTGCCGAAAAGGAAGACCGTGATCGATATTCAAGCTTCGCGATGTTTCTACAGCGGACTTTAGTAAAATTGTTACGGATGGTGGATAATGCAGGTAGCTGCAATTGAATAAGTTCGTCGTTCGTTGCGTAACATCACACCGACGGTTATGCTTGCGATCGTTTGTCGTGAATTGGTAGATGGTGCCATGAGCATGAAATGATCGCTTTCTTTGATCAAAATTAAAGAGTGATTTTGATCAAAAACTCCAATTAACTTAATTATCGATTAATTTGGCAACTGATATCTGTATCGCTTTATTAAAATGGAATTATAAATTTTGTGTTTATATGAAAAAGAATTAGAAAAATTATATTGAAATATAATATTAAATAATACCTATTATAGAATTTTAAATAATATTATAAATTTTATATAAAAATAATTCTGTTGATTGAATTAATTAATTGATCGAAGTTTGATCAAAGGCATCCCTAATCTTATTTCTAAACGTTTTCATCTTAAAGTCTTTTGTTTTTCTATGTTGGTTTAAAGAAAAAAATTGTCTTCCATTGTCTCTTAAGGTATTGTGCTTGGTATAAATAATCTCTTCTCTTTTGATCTTGTTTAGGAACGATTATCGCGATATACAATGCGATAATTGCCTTAATTATTTTCTTAATGCGATTCGTTGATTTTCGAGGTCCGAAGTTTTAATCTGAAAGTTCCATTTCAATTTCCTTCGTTCTCTCTCTCTCTCTCTCTCTCTCTCTCTCTGTTTCTCTGCCGCTGCGCATCCTGGTGAGATATATGCACATGTTTTTCCGGATCGCGGATATTGGGAGAAAAAACTTGGCACGTGCGCCGTCTGATGCTGCAGGTACAATCTTATCGATTTGGAAAAGAATTACTCATCCAGGGAGATACGACAAAACATATTTACTATTCTTAGCAAATTTGCTATTTGTTTTCTCCGAATTACCTGAATTATTGTTTTGCTTGGATGAATTGTAATCACTACACAAATATATACGCATCACTTTATACCTGCAGATTATACATCGGCAATTATTGGCGATTTTTGCGAGACAGTTTTGAATTAGATACCTACATTTTTCCGAATTGATCAAGTTGAATTTTTAACAATTGAAGTTATTGAGTTACGCCATTTTTTCGCTTTTCTAAAGCTGTATATGTTTCTGTTGTACAGATAATGATTCCATTTATTCGACAATGTGCCGATTTTGTATCCGAGAAAAAATACAGTTACTATACAGATCCATATACTAGCGATCTGCTAAATGTGCGAACAAGGTGCTTCGCTATGTTTGCAAGATAGTCATGGAATACAATGACTATACTATAGCGCCAGTATTTGATAACTGTAGCTATTGACATCAATAGATTTTGATTCGTACTGATAAATTCACTGTAATCCCGCATTTGTTCACACACACAAAACAATCGCGTTATTTATCTATCTATTTATCGCAATTGGTAAGATTATTTGTATTTGTTCTCTACGCGGTTATATAAATTCGCAAAATAAATAGATGTGACCGGATCCTATATGGCCTATTTATAAGTAGGGCATATTAAACATAACACCGTAAAAAATTATATTACACCGTAAATTACAATAATTATCATATGAGTAATTTTGGGGCCTACTATCGTATTATTATATTATGGTAGGTGTACACACATGTAAAGTCACAACTTACACATAAAATTATTCTTTTTTATAATAAATAATTTACAAAAATAAATTTACGATTAAAGTTACGTTTATAGAAATATTTATGTATAATTCGCCAACAAATTATAATTTTTTTAAAGCTATATATATAGAACATAAAAATATACCTAAATATAATGTGTGCGATATATTTGACACATTATATGAATTGTATTACATAGTATTATAAAAATTTAGACAGAAATGGTAAAATATATTATTATTATTGTGTAATTTTCCGTCTAATGTCATACATTTATTACATCATGAAAGGAATACACTGAGGGAAAAGATTTTGTTAATTTAGCAAGCCACCAGTACTTTTAACCGCGGGTGATCGGTAAATATGTGACAACAAATTATGTTATTGTGATTGCTGCTAGTCTGCTATACCAACCAATTATTAGTAACAGAAACAAACGATATAGAATCTAACCTATCTTGGATAGACTTTAGCTCGTTTACATAGAATTCGTAGATGATCGTGGAATCTTAAGTCGTAGGAAACTGACCAAGCACAGTCAAATATAGAGAGAATACTGGACTAGAATTAGTCGATTTCTTACGATTTGAGACCCTGCAACCGTCTACGATTTTTATATATATATGAGCCTCTTATTTGCTAGCGATATTATTGATTACACAGGCCTGCATAGTTTTGTTAATTGGGATTTAATTATGTTTTCTTACGTAATTTTTCGCGCTGAATCCGAATCCGGGGGCAGAATTGCTCTATCACGTCAGGTTTTTGAGAAAAGTGAGGTTAAAGGTGTCAAAATTGACGTTTTTTGACATATTTGTGATTTTTTTGCTAGCGAAGTAAATTTTTTTTCTACTTTCGTTTACGCCATCTAAAAGTGTCAACATTTATCTTCAAAATATATTTTTTTTAACGCCGTACGTTTTTTTTTCACCGAGATAATGTGTAGTCACACAAAGAAAAACATTTTTGACACAAAATGTTTGTGTGATTACGCAGAGAAAAAAAATCGCTTTGAGACGGTCCAAAATGGATTTTGAGGG
>NW_017297898.1:34566-40198 GCF_001594075.2 Trachymyrmex cornetzi | reverse complement strand
ACCTTTAACCTCACTTTTCTCAAAAACCTGACGTGATAGAGCAATTCTGCCCCCGGATTCGGATTCAGCGCGAAAAATTACGTAAGAAAACATAGTTAAATCCCAATCAACTTTCAACACCTCCAATTTTGCAGGCCTGTATTATTTGTTACATTGACAAATTAATTTGCAATCGTAACAAATCGATTGTTTTTTTAACAAATATTACATTTGCTTTCCCTTGATTTGTTCCTATAACAAAATCATTTCTCTCAGTGTATTAATGTTTATAAAAACACACAATTTTTAATATTTCCACTATAAATTGTGTAATTTTTACTCATATTATTTATGTAATTTTACATGCTTTTTTATAGTGCAGGCCATATAGAGTTCGATTACTTTATTTCTATTTTTAACTTATTTATTTTAGTTAATTACACAGTGAATTTAAGATAGCATGACTAGTAAATTGTGCGGGCTGTCCGTCTGACTCGATTGCATCGTTTATTGCTCAGTTTATTCATTCTGTTATTGTCAGTAACGCAAAATGCAGAATGTTATTGTTACGATGTCATATTTCGTAGGTAATTGTTTTCTATAACTATCAAGAGATGGATATTAATTTCCTTTTATTTTATGTATGGTAACTCTGTACGTACTTTCTAACACTTTGTACGTTAATTTATATTTTTATCTTAACGTTTTGTTTATAATCAAAAAGAGGAAACGTTTATAACCAAAGAAAGAGAGGTAGAACCAACATTGCCAATCTAGACTGAATGTATATACATTGATTGAAATGTTTTTTTTTTATATTTTTGCTTCAAATCATGGATTCTAATTTAGAATCCATGGTTTGAATTCTAACCTGCTAAACATTATAAAAACAAGTAAATAAGTAATTAATAAACCAATTGTTCGAAAAATAGTTCTTTGTATTATATATTTTTACATGTCAATATTATGTTAATTAATTTGTAATATAATAACGACAACAATGGGTCACTTTATTTTCCATTTCCAAGATGAAAAGAATGAAAAATTCTCTGATGCGTAAGAATCAGGTGACTTGAATCAATGTTTGATAAATTGAACATTTTCACAATCGAACTTCAAATACAATTTGCTTTTAACGCGTCTTCTTACTTAAAGTCTAAAACAATCTTTATACACGCGATAATTTTAGCAAAATCGATAAGAGAAATCGAATAAAAACTAATCGTTTCCGCAAATTAAACGGCAGTATTAACAGGGAGTTTTTGTAATAACGTGAATCCAGATATGGCGAATGCTAAAGTTACATTATCCTTTTCTTAATTAGTTGTTAGAAGAAGATAACGTGACGTTAGCGTTCACCGAATGTAGGTATTGCAAAAACTCCCTAATATCAACGTGAGTAGTGTAACGATAACTGTAAAATGAAAATAGATATTGCGAGATTCGGTAAATTTTCTCCTAGTAAATACATCATCGTGAAATTAATCCTTGTTTTACTGATCAACTTGAACTTACCTTGGAGTGCGAAGAATTCCGCGCGGACTATATATAACATTGAAAAATATGTCTGTACCAGATCGTGAAATTGGTATCTGAGGTACTACTAAAATGAAATGCGTTCGAGGATTCGTGGCGTCGTTGTGTGGACCATTGCGCTACACACGAATTTATCTCGTGTTCAAAACGCAAGTTCCAATCGCTTCAGCTGCCATTCGCGCCATTATTAGACCGAACAGCAATTTCTATCGGATGAAATATCGCTGTTGCGATTTTTCGCAACTGGCTGTAATCCATTTCGCCGCTTGCGACGCTAAGAGAGTTACAAATCTACTCGGCAACAGGCATTTTTACTGGATGAACAATTTTGCTCACCACTAATGCAACGAAAAGAAAATTGTCTTCTTTTTACAAGGAGATTCGATACTAACTTATCTGGAAATTATCTCGGCATTAGATGACGGTAGAAAAATGCAATAACGAAACAATATCTATCTATTTGAAACTGATCAGGTTAAAACGGATTCTATATATGTAACTTCGTCAAATAATAAGTATTTTATTTAAAAAATTTAAATTATCTTTTCGATTTTGATGAATTTTGAATGTGCTATAAAATAACTTATAAAAGTAAACAAAAATATTTTTTATATTTCTTAACAATTTTAAAGTTGTAACAATTTGAAATTGTCAGATTCTGAATTAATTTTTTATTCCGAGCGAATATTATTAAAATTACAACAAAAAATATGAAAAACGAGAGACAGAAATTTCTATAATTTTTTAAAATTTGATCACGCATTTATATAGATTTTTTGAAAAATAATATTTCTTTGTAAAATATTTTAGAAGAAATATATACCAGGTATGTAAATATGAAACCGGAATTTTTTAATAGAAAATACACGTTTATTGTATGAAAATGATAAAAAATATTTTATTCGAAGTATTGCCCATCGCTAGCTATACATTTTTCCCACCTATCTGACAATTTGTGGATGCCACGCCAAAAAAATTGTTGCTCTTTTGAGTCAAACCAGTCATCTAGCCATTTTCGTGCATCTTTGTAAGAAGTGAAGCGCTGCTGAGCAAGTGCGTGTCCTATCGATGCAAATAAGTAGTAATCGGACGGAGCCAAGTCTGGTGAGTAAGCCGCATGCGAAAGTATTTCCCAACCAAACGCCTCAATCGTTTCCTTGACCAGTTTTGTTGTGTGTGATGGTGCATTATCATGAAGCAACATCACTTTGTGTTGCCTTTTTTGATATTCCGATCGTTTTTCATGCAAAGCTTGATTCAAATTGATCATTTGTTGTCGGTAGCGTTCAGTATTAACGGTTTCGTTTTAGCAGCTCATAATAGATCAGACCTTTCTAATCCCATCAAACACAGAGCATTGTCTTCCGTCCATAGCGATTTGGCCTTGCAGTCGATGTCGATGGTTCGCCTGGAGTTACCCATGATCTTTTACGCTTAGGATTCTCAAAATATATCCACTTTTCATCGCCAGTCACAATTCGATGGAGAAATGACTTTCTTTTGTACCTGGCGAGCAGCATATTTCGCAAGTGGTTTTCCTATTGTCTTTCATTCAGTTCATGTGGAACCCATTTTCCCATCTTTTGGATCTTTCCCATGGATTTTAAACGTATGGAGACGGCTTCTCGTGTCACATTCAATTGATCCGCGAGTTGTTGAGTTTGAGCGTCATCCTCATCCAACAATGCTTGCAATTCGCTGTCTTCAAACTTTTTCGGTGGTTTTCCACGTTCTTTGTTTCTCACGTCAAAATCACGACTTTTGAATTTTCTAAACCACTCAAAGCACTGTGATTTACCAAGAGCATGCTCACCGTAAGCTTCGACAAGCATTCGATGCGATTCTGCAGCAGTTTTCTTCAAATGGTAACAGAAAATCAATGCTGTCCGCAAATCGTAGTTTCCAGGCACAAAATTCGACATGTTCAACGCTATTACAAACTATACTGTTGTATGAAACTTGTATTGTTGTGAGTTGAAAATCTTTGTCAGATGTCAGAACAAGGAAATAGCGTCAATGACGAGGTCTGACGGCAACTACATTGACAGCTATGGCCATCTATTGATAAATTCCGGTTTCATATTTACATACCTGGTATATCTATATATATAGTATTTTTTCGGAAAGATTAGTTTCAACGTTTATCCAAAGTTTATAAAAATTGCATTACAATTCCGACTTTAAGAGCAAGAATATGATTTTTGATCTTTAAATAGAAAAAATTTATAAAATTGATAAAAAATGGATATATTATAGTATTAGTTTTTTTTTTGTGAGATATGTAGTAAAATATCATAGTGAACACATGGACGATTTATTTCTTACAATTTCGCTTTCGAAATTTTCATTTGCAATATCTTAGTAGCTAAAATTTCTGATTAAATTAGAATTTTAATGGAGGAAATTTAATTAAGTGACGAACGATATTCATTAATTATTTACGCTTGTCGAGCTTAATTCATGGGAGAATTCCTTATTTACTAAATCCATTAGCTCGAACCATTGGAGCTTTATCGCCAAAGAAGATTGATTTGAAATTTTACCAAAGATAACTTTGTTCGCGCTTTCTATCAGGATTCCAGGAAACTGGATAATATTAAAAAATTGCGGCACAGATGCACGACCTTTCGCGCGAGACTCGTGTATTGCGTGGCAAAGCAAGACGGTTTTCGTTTCCATTTTGGCATTATCATCGTGACTGTTGGTTCCCCGGAGAGTCTTTTCCAACCCTCGACGCGTCTTCGCGTATCACCTTCCATCGCCTTGGCGTGCGACGGTGATCGTCGTGGCCCGCAATGCGTCTCTATCCTCATGACGCCGGCGCCCTGCAGTAGCGTTGCCGATTCCCAGCCTCTCCACTCCCTTGTTTCTCTCTCTCTCTCTCTCTCTCTCTCTCTCTCTCTCTCTCTCTCGTCTGCGAGCTTCGGCAGTCACCTTTGCACAACCTTTCAATCCAGACGAAAATGACAATCCTTTACTATCGTCACGCTTTTCTATACTGTCAACTTTTCGAAACGAACTTTTTACGCAATTAGGCGAGAATTATAGTTAGTTTATTTTATTGGATTACGTCGTAATTGCGTACTCGATTGATTCGGTGAGTTCCGTTGTTGCTGAATTGAGCTTGACGAAAATACTACTCTAATTTACTTCAGAGCAATTTTAAACGACGCGACGTTGATGAATAATTTGAAATAACTAGTTTACTCTCTGTTGGTTAAAATAATTAGAATTTAAATAATTACACATATTACAGATAAGCACATCAAAAGAGAAAAGTTTTATGTAAATATGTAAACGCAATTGAGATTTTATCATATTTCATACAAGTCTATATTTAAAAATTAATTAATTACAGTCATTGTAGCTGTATGTCGTAACAGAAAGAGAATAAGTAGTAATTATGGAGATTGTCATTAAATTATTTTTCTAAAGTGTTTTTATTTTGGTTTTTACTTTGGTTAAATACAGTTTTAAATTTAATATTTTAAAAAATTGCAGTGAAAAGAGTGTAAATATTACGTGGAACAACCTAAACAAAATAGAATTATGATCCGCCAACTGTTTCAAAGTATAATGCACATTTATAACTATAGCAATTTGATGAAAATTTACTATATATATTCGTGTCTTTATAGATATCATTCTTTTTTATAATTTTAATTCTTTGGCAAATATCGAATATTACGTTTTCACACGTCTTATAAGTTAGCGGAACAAAGTGAGCGGAATCGATTTTAACCAACATTTTTCTTTGTTGCTCATTTGTTGCTAAAAAGTTGCCAAAGAAAAAAATTTGTTGCTCTGTCGGTTTATTTAAAAAATGATGTTTCGCTAAAAGAAGATTAAGTTAGCGGAACAATATACCTATAACAAAGCCAACCTACACAAAATTAACGTAGGAATTTGTTGCTAATTTGTTGCTAATTTGTTGCTCACAAAATATCATTATTTTAAATATATTACATAGTAAAAAAGTGTAAATAACAACGAGAAGCCTCAACGTGCTGGCGGAACAAGAGTAAACTATTAGTAAAAGATTTGTTGCTCGCTTAAATTTGGTACTGGGATGTCGTCTGAATTTGTTGCTCTCGAAATATGCAATTTACGAATTTGT
>NW_017297898.1:11024-30543 GCF_001594075.2 Trachymyrmex cornetzi | reverse complement strand
GTTAATTTTGTGTAGGTTGGCTTTGTTATAGGTATATTGTTCCGCTAACTTAATCTTCTTTTAGCGAAACATCATTTTTTAAATAAACCGACAGAGCAACAAATTTTTTTCTTTGGCAACTTTTTAGCAACAAATGAGCAACAAAGAAAAATGTTAGTTAAAATCGATTCCGCTCATTTTGTTCCGCTAACTTATAAGACGTCGTTTTCACGTTGCGAAATGTCTATATTCAATTTTTATTTTATATTATATATATGTATGCGTATATTTGTATTGTGTGTGCTATTAAGATTACACAGCAGTTAATATAGTAATATGTAGCAAGTTTTATTTAATCAGGAAACATATTTTATTTTTTGGCATGGAGGTAAATAATATAAAATAAGTTTTGCTTTATAAATATACAGGGTGTCCCGACCTTTTTTGCCAATCTCTTTTGTGTAGATAGAGCGGACTGAGTCGAAAAGTCATAAATAGTTAACAAGATATTAATTACTAAAAATTGCAAAATATTAGTCTTGAATAATTTTTTACTCAAATACTATCAACTTTACAGAAAAACTGCAAGAGACAAAAATTATTTATTTTCTTCTCATAAGATTTTGAGAATTTTTTCAGAATTTTTTATCAACTTTTTAGTACTGCATTTCTTATTTTTATCAACATGAGAAAATACAGTATTAAAAAATTCTGAAAAAATTCTCAGAACTTTATGAGGAGAAAATAAATAATTTTTGTCTCTTGCAGTTTTTCTGTAAAGTTGATAGTATTTGAGGAAAAAATTATTCAAGACCAATATTTTTTTTTTAGTAATTAATATCTTGTTAACTATTGCGAAAATTGCAAAATGGTAGAGGACTTTTCGACCCAGTTTAATCCGCTCTATCTACACAAAAGTGATTGGCAAAAAATGTCGGGACACTCTGCATATATACATATAGCGATAAACACTTAACACAGTACCTAATATTTATTCAGACGGGTCTTTTCTATTACGGTCGCGGATGAGGTGCGTGAGATTTTTTGAGATATAGGTATGAGAACAAAAGGAGAATTTGCTATTAGTAGAACTAAATGTAAATATGGTGTTATAATAACATTTTTTTGCTTGTTAGAAAATCTAACTCGTATTTTTTTTTTTTTAGATCTTTTGTACCTTGTACAATGGACGACTATAGTACCTCCCGTAGTAATATATACTGATAGGTAGCTGTAACGCTCTCGTTAAAACTTCTGGATGAAGGAACTGTTGTTGTTAGTGTAGGTATATGGACGGATATTCTTTTAATGATATTATCTCACGCGGTAAAAGTTTATTGGAGCATGGGTTTTTTTTTTATTATTAGAAACTTAAATTCGCTAAACAATCAATCCGTTTTATCAATAAATTGTATTCGGATGAATTTATGGATTGCCAAAGGAAATATGAAAGAAATATGCAAAAATTTTCTGTTATTAAACTATAAAAAATTCGCACATCAACTAGTATTACGATATCAGATTTTACGTGTATGTTTGGGATAAGTTTGAATTTATATAGTACCATGTTTGGTAAATTATGGAGGATAAATCTATATGATTTCATGAAAGATAAATCTATATTTCATGAAAGTTAAATCCATGATTTCGCGAAAGATAAATCTATGATTTTCATGGATTTATCTCTCATGTTTTACCGAACTGTCATCACTCTAGGCGAATTCAGTAACTTCATTAGAATATCGAACAGGATGATACTCATCGGAGTTAAAACTCATCAGCATAATCAGTTAGCGTTATTGCATAAACAGTGTCATTTAACATGATAATACGAATTATTTCAGATTATAAATCAAACGCAACTAGCTGTTAAACAGAAATAACAGAAATTTTATGTTTTTTCTTTCAACACTGTTAAAAAATTCTTTGGATTGGAATCTCACTTTAAAGAGTGAAAATTGAGCTTGTCTTGAAAAAGAGTGGTTCAATTTTCAATTTTTAAAAGTGAGATTTCACTCTTTAGAATGACAATTCACTCTAAAAGTTTTAGAGAGAGAATATAACTTTTTGTGACCATTCGGGGATCGTTTTATTTCCACATTTTCTTACGTATTTTTCTTTATGGAAACCAAAAATGATCATAATAATGACACTACTCAAGGAAAAATTGTGTGAAATAAAGTTAATAAAATCCTTCTTTATATTATTACGAAATAGCTGTCAGTTATATTTCAATCGTTTAAAACTAATTTAAGGTTAGACTAACAGTTCTGAATTAGTTTTTATAATTGAAGCATAACTGACAGCAATTTCGTAATAATATGAATAAGGATTTTATTCTTTATTTCAATGTATCAATTTTTTTTTAGTGTAGTGTCATAATTTTAGTGTATTGTGATAATTTTCGGTTCCCAAGTGGAAATTGAATACCGGCGAGGTACTGATCCAGTACTATTTTTCAGTATTTAGTACCGACGCAATACTGAATATCAGTATTGGTATAGTACTGGTAAAACACTGGGATGATAGCAATGGGCCAAGGTGTGGAATACAGTACTATTATAGTATTGTATTAGAGTACTATTACAGTACTATTATAGTATTGTATTAGAGTACTATTACAGTACTATTATAGTATTGTATTAGAGTACTATTACAGTAAGGGATTACAATATTGTAACAGTACCCAGAATTAGTACATATATTGTACCTAGTATCGATATTTATTTATTTATTTATTTATTTATTTATTTTTTATTTTTTTTTATTTTGATATTTTATTTTTTTTAGTATAGAAATTTCTATGAAGAAAAATATATAAAAAAATGTAGAAATAAGATGATCTCCGAACAGTCGGTCGTGAAAAAGTGAAAGTTGTACCCTCCTTTGAAAACTTTTGTAATGTATTTATGTTTTTATTACATAAAATGATCCTTAAGTATGTGGCAAAGTAATAAATATACGGGGATATATAATAAGATTAATAGATATATTAGATTACGAGGTCCAATTTGTGGGTTAAAAAATGGCTTGCGACTAAAGTATTTCTATATTTACATTTCAAAGACGCGAATTGTTTATTTATTTTTCTCCAATATACTTCAGATAGTTTTGATTTACTTGTGATTTATTTGTAATACTCAAACTATAGCACTATAAAAATTTTTAGTTCATTATTGGATTCTCTTTATTCACACTTATACCACCACGATCCTATCACCGACCTAACCACGATCCTACTCCCAATCTAACTGATACGACCCTACCTCCGACCTAACCACGACCCTACTCCGACCTAACCCCAACCCTACTCCCGACCTAGCCACGACCCTACTCTCGACCTAACCACGACCGTACTCCTGACCTAACCCTAACCGTACCCCCGACCTAACCACGACCGTCCCCCGACCTAACCACGACTCTTTTGAGTACATAATAATGAGTTTTTTTGCAATGGTATACACGTTTGGTACGCATTTTCGGTAACAAGAATATTCGCGACTGATAGACAAACGGACGCACGTAGAGAGAGAGAGAGAGAGAGAGAGAGAGAGAGAGAGGGAAGACAAAAAAGAAAAAGACAAAACAAAAAGTACGAAAGGTGACGTCGTTTTTACAGGGATCGTCTTGAGTCGCAGTGGACAATTTCGGGCGACGTCTTACGGAAAGCGTAAAGTGTTTCTCGATTACAATTGCGGTAACGATGTCCACCGAGAAAGCAATTTCCACAGATACCCGAAACCCCTTAGACGTTGAAGTAATCTTACACTGAGAAAAATTTCCAGACTTTATCCGTTCAAAATGTTACAAACAGATATTTCCGATAGATTTTTATCGTATTTAAGACTATCTGATGAAATTTTAGGACTATCCAATAAAATATTAAGAAAATTTTATCCGAAAGTCCTAAATAGGATCAAAATCTATCGAAAAATATCCGTTTGTTACATTTGGAACGGCTAAAGTCTGGAAATTTTTCTCAGTGCATATTTTTGTATCGTGGATGGTCTGGATTATATTTTCAAGTTAATTCGCACGGGAAAACGATGAATGTAATCTAGATTGTTGTTTAACTACTGGAAAAGTTTCTTCATCCCTGTTATGATAATAAATAAATAAATGAAAAGAAATGTTAAGATATTGATAAGAATTGATAAGTGGATACTTATCTAACATAATTCAAATCTGTTAAAATTTATTAACATTAATTAATTTCCATTTAAAATTACATATATCCATATCATGTAATCATTTATATAAATATAGTAATTACTATATTCGAGTAGCCACGAGATAAATATATATTAATATATATTTATCTCGTGGCTACTCGAATGTTGCGTATACAAGCAGTAAGTTATTGATGGAGCAATAATGTTCAATCTTTTTTTTAAAGAGCTCAAGCGACAGGACTTGATAATCATCAAGGATGTTTGTGAACCATTATATTTTACCGATAACGAGATATATACCGGTCTTTGAATCCGAATGTACGCGTTGCATAAGATGGAAAAAATGATTGTTGAAATGTCAATTTAGTTTTCGGTAGTTATAAGCTAGTTTATTGTGCACAATTTTTATAGATATATTAATTTCATTAATGCTTCTTAAAAGCATAACATTTCTAGTGATATTGTCAACCTGATGTTTAAATTGCATACTTTATCTAATGATTTATATAAAATTTATATTTTTTTAATGAAGAGGATTGTTTTTACTAGAAAAGTTTTATTACAATACAATTTTGTTCTATCATTTATTTTAAGTTTTTTTTATACTTTTCCTTACAAGAAATTTTGTGAATGTAAATTAACGCGTTTTATAATATTTCGGGTTTTATTATTTTATTATTTCAATTTTGTATTATTTTATTGGTTATTTAATTTCTTAATATAAAAAATGTTTTTGTGTATCTCGTAACATTAACAAGACACATTTTCGGATGTGTTTCGTTTATGTTCAGCGATATTTTTGCATAGGTCGTAATTTCATTATTTTACGAGTCCAATTTGTGGGTTAAAAAATGGCTTGTGACTAAAGTTTCTGCATTAACATTTCAAAAACGCAAATTGTTTATTTATTTTTCTTAAATATACTTCATATATTTGTGATTTACTTGTGATTTATTTGTAGTACTCAAACTATAGCACTATAATAAATTTTTATTACATTAGATTCTCTTTATTCATACTTATAGTTTTTATTTAATTTTTGAGAAAACGTATAGAATTATATATGAAATTTTTAAATATATATATTATATATATCTTTATATAATCTTATTATACATAGGTATATGTATATCATATATTGTAGGTATATATCTATTGTGTATATAAAAGAGTATATACATATGTATGTACATACATGTACATATATACAGGGTGTTCCGACCTTTTTTGCCAATCACTTTTGTGTAGATACAGCGGACTAAACTGAGTCGAAAAGTCCTGTACCATTTTGCAATTTTCGCAGTAGTTAACAAGATATCAATTACTGTATTGGTCTTGAAGTAAAAAATTATTCAAGACCAAATATTGGTCTTGAATAATTTTTTACTCAAATACTATCAACTTTACAGAAAAAATACAAGAGACAAAAACTATTTATTTTTTTCTCATAAAGTTCTGAGAAGTTTTTCAGAATTTTTTATCAACTTTTTAGTACTGCATTTTATTATTTTTACCAACATGAGAAAATACGGTATTAAAAAGTTCTGAAAAAATTCTGAAAAAATTCTCAGAACTTTATGAGAAGAAAATAAATAATTTTTGTCTCTTGCAGTTTTTCTGCAAAGTTGATAGTATTTGAGTAAAAAGTTATTCAAGATTTTGCAATTTTTAGTAATTAATATCTTGTTAACTATTGTGAAAATTACAAAATGGTAAAGGACTTTTCGACTCAGTTTAGTCCGCTCTATCTACACAAAAGTGATTCGCAAAAAAGGTCGGGACACCCTGTATATGTATATTCAAACAGAAGATTTATCTTATATTTCTATATTAGATTCCTTTCCTGAAGATTTGCAGAGTGTTCAATCCTTAATCCCTAATCTACAATCCCTATTAGCAATCGGATAATCTTAAGATTTAATTAAGTCGAACGATGGCGTAAGAGAATACTGTAGCACATCGTTGAATAATAGATATCTGAATGTTGGAGAATTGTTGGAGATGTACTCCGATCAATGGCAATAAATTCTTAGCGATTTTGCTGAGACACTAGCCGATTAATACTTGCGCGCTTATCCTTTGAACAATCTATCTGGAACAATTAAATTATCAGTAATAATTTTTAAAGGCAGATATCTCAATAAATCCATATTACCTAAGTGTTTCTGATTCTCATGATTTTGGTAAAAGTACCGATTAGAGGACCTAGCCCCAATGACCTTGACTTTGACATACATATGTTGCCAAAGTCATGACCCTGAGTGACCTTAAGTGACCAAAAATGAATCATAAAGAATTTCGTGTAGTGTGATCAAAAAATTGTTTGATTTACGTAATGAAGTCCTTTTGCATCCCCCTATTCTTCAAATTTGGACTTCGCAGCATAAATCGAACAATTTTGCAGTTACACTACACGAAAGTCTTTGATTCATTTTTCGCAAATCACGATACTTAATCCATTCAAATGAACGCCAAACACATAGTAGATCTATCTCACTGAAATTTGGTGTGTGATCCTCCAAAAGTTGCTGGATATTAAAAATAATCTCAACACATACTGGTGGTACCATATAGTTTAGATTTTGCACGGACTTATCAGACCGCCCAATATATTCTAATCTTTCCAAATTCACGCCAAGGTAGGTTCTTTGGACAAAGTGAATGGGGGTAAAGCATCGACATCTAGAATGGACCGCTGATGGCAATGGTGGGGGTAGAAAGACGATTAGAGTGAGAGGTAGGAATAATAAGATCGTTCTTTCTCTGTTTACTGAAGCCTGATTGGTTGTTGTTAATCCAACGGTAGTTAGAAACAGCAGTAAACAGAGAAAGAACGATCTTATTATTCCTGCCTCTCACTCTAATCGTCTTTCTACCCCCACCATTGCCATCAGCGGTCTATTCTAGATGTCGATGGGGTAAAGCGAATGGCCTATCTTCTTTATCCGATATATGATTGCACTGAAAATACCGGGAAGACGGAGGGACAGACGATCTTTCAAATAAAAGAAAGGCACATAATTGTTTACATCTCACTTTTGTTTTTTCCACAACGCAGTATGATTTGTTTAAAGGCAGATATCTCAATAAATCCATATTAAGTGTTTTTGTTGTGTGTTCTGAATACACCGACTTACGATCCAAACTGATTGGATCCAGTGCAGTCATGCAGTTCAACACCAATGAGCTCATAAAGGCTGCACTACATATACAAGATTTGGCAATTACTTTTGTGATGACTACCAACACCCCATATAGGGTTTTGCAATCGGCCCAGTATTGGGCCAGTACCGATTGTCTTAGTTTGGGTACTGGCGTAGTATTGGCAACTTACGGGCGCAGTACTGGCTAAGTCGGATGATAACTTGGGCCCAATACTGGCAGATGATACTAGCCCAACTGTTGTTAGCCGGTATTGTACCAGTGTAGATATTGCGATCGGCCCAGTACTGCACCAGTACTGGTAACCACATTTCGGGCATTGGTGCAATATTGGCAATACTACGGGCGCAGTACTGGCTGACAGTACTTTGGTCGTCATTTGACAGCCTGTCGTTTACCAGTGATGGCCCAGCATTGGCTGACAGAACCTTGGCAGTTAGTGGGCAGCCGTTGCGTTGGCCAACCGTTGGTTTCGTCACTACTGGCGATCCTATATGGGACTGTTTTAATTTTTTAAATTCCATCCATATTTCTCGAGTGACCCATCCATTTTACCTATGGGGGTTGGGTAAAGCGGATGGTTCCTCTTTTTTTACGTTTTGACTAAAAAAACATTAAAATGTTCAAGTTTTTTAATTTAATTTAATTTTCTTTTAAAGTTGATTCGATTAATAGAATTATGAGAATAAAAAAGATGGTCTTAATTTTTTTTGTTTAATTTTTAGTTTTGGTCTTAATTTTAATTATGTCATTTTTCTTCCCAAATCTTAATACATCTGCTTTGCTCGGACTTCTCCTACGTAAAACTGCTTATAAATAGAGGTAAAGATAAATGTGACATCAAATATAAGTAAACACCCATATGACTCTCCATATATAGTCGTTTAGTACGTTAATATATTTATAATACAAATTTAAAGTATATTTGACCTTTGACTGAAAAGAACTCAAATTCAAGGCATCTATCATGAAAAGTGAAAATTTTTATGTATGTACATATACACAAATATACAAAAACGTTTTACTTGTCCGTTCTAGAGAAAAAGTTTCACATTTCCGTTCTAGGGAAAAAGTTACACGATTTATCCCGAGTCGAAACATTTGCAGTTAACTTTGTCCGTAAGTATGTTTAAATTGTTTGTGCATTATAGGTATGTTCGGGAAGCGTGCTATCTCAGCGTTATTGTGTCATTCTAGCGCGCTTCCGAACGCCTATATCCTATCATCTTATAAATATATTATTATAACACTAAAACAAGCCTAGGCCGATATGGGGGCAATTTATACTCATTTGATTTATTCTTAAAACTATAAAATTATTTTTATTTTTTTTAAGTATGGGACATATTTTTGTATTAATATTTTATATATTTTTTATAATATATTTGTAAGACTACAATATTTTGTAGTTTTTAGAGCTTCGTTCTGTTCTATAGAGATGGATGGTTTACTTTAAATTTTAAATCTTTAAAGGTTAATCTATCGATATGTTCCCGTATAGGTCGACGTTGACGTTCGCTAAATGCAAAGCGTGTGTAGTTTCCTGTTGCCCTGGTTAGTTTTATGAAACATTTTGTTGAGGTGGCGACCCATGGCTTATCCATCATATCATTAATCATTTGATCGTACTTTCTTAAATGTAGGGTAATGTAGGATGTGATTTTATAATAGTCTTTCTCGTCAAATAACGATGCACATGAAAAATATATCAATAATCGCACAGAAATATATTGGTTTATTTATGAAGATTATTCAATGTGCTCGTATACGTATAGTACTTTAAATGAAGTTTGCTCAAATTGCATGCCTTTTCAGCAGATATATGATATAAATCTTTATTATTTTCGTATCTTTAAGAAATCCACTATTAAATATAATATGAATATATTTATACTGAATATATTATAAGAAATTTGTTTTAATATATTAAAACAAATTTCTTAAAATATATTCAGTAAAATTTAGTTAACATGAATTCAAGCATACTTTAAATAAAAATGATAATATTGAGGGAAATAATTTAATATATAATATATACAATATATAATTTGTAATATATCTTTAAAAAACTATTTGTATTATAGGTAATATGTCTATTTCCCTGCTATTTTCATTCGTTATGTTTTATTGTATCATTATTATTATTTTATTTATAATTGCTTTTTAAAGTGATTTCGCGTATATTAGGAAATGATTTACGTTACAAATCAACCAGTTTATAAAATTAAAGACGTTACAATAAAACACATTGTTAATTTATATATATATATACAGAGTAAATTTATAATTCAAAGTAAATTTATATATATATATACAGATATAATTTATTTTTATATAAAATAATTTATTATCAGATGTATAACATTTCAATGTTAATAGGAAAAGTTGAATTTTATAGTTCTAACTATATTTTCATGTTATCTCTGGTACGAGTAAGTGAAACAAATTTTTTGTGTCGAATATTTTACATTTCATCAAATATTTGATTGAATTTATAGACGAGCTTGGACTTAAGTACGTATTTTTTTAATCTACACTCTAAATTTCTTACAGTGAAATCTCACTCCAAGAAAGTGAAAATACAACCATCCTTAAAAAAAAAGTAAAAATATTTCACTTCTTAAAAAAGAGTGACAATTTTCGCTCTTTTTAAAGTGAATTTTGACTTCAAAGGAGTGAAATCTCATTTTTTTTAAATGAGATTTTACTCTAAAAAGAGTGAAGATCGTAATTTTTTTTCAAAAAGTGAAATATATTAATTTTCACTTTTTTTCAAGGGTGGTTGCATTTTCACTCTCTTAGAGTGAGATTTTACTGCAAGAAATTTAGAGTATATAATGTCATAAATTTTACGTGGAAAAGTAAGAGAAATATATTTAACAACGAACAGTTATCTATGTTAAAAAGTTGTTTAATGTTTATCGCGTGATGTCACAAAAACATTTTATTTCCCAGACTTACCGTAGGAAGTCGATCGCTCACGAGTGCGAGATATTTCCTGACGTATCTGCCATAGCCGAGCAATTTATTTTCTTGATGCGCACAATCGGGACATAGCCGATGTGTTTCCTGCTCTTGACGCGCTCATATCGGCAGGAAAATCGAGTAAAGAGGACGGTGCGGCCTGTAATAAATCCTAGACCCCGCACTGGGACACTTCCAACGGGGATTTATTTCATGGCAATTTACTTGATTCCCGTGCGTACGGCTACGTCGTCCCGGTTATCACCGTGAAATTAGGGCCCTCCCCCGTTTGACGTTTCACTCGATTACGACGCGCCTTCTCCACCTTCTCGTCCTCTTGACACTCTCGCGTGTGCGCCCCCGGGTAAAAATAACGTGATTTAGCCTTGCTCTGTACAACATGGAACGATCTTTACCCGGACCAGTTACGAGTCGGTGGTTAACCCACATTGCTGCGGAGAGCAAAGTTGAAAAATCGAATTAACTTCTTCTCTGTTTTCCATCTCTTTTTTAATGTTTATTTTGGAACACATTGATTGCATGTATTCGTGTTTGAAAGAATTTTTTTGCAATAAAAATTTTAGAAGTATGGTTGAAGGGACATAGACAAACTCAATATGTCGTTCAAAATGCACTTTATACATGGAAAGAACGGTTTTGTTAAAGTATTTTAAAATTTATTTAAACAGTTATAATGGAAATAATTTTGTGGTCATTAAAAAAATTATTTAGAACATTCAAGCTGGTTTCTAAATTGTCAAAACTTTCTGCAGCATTATTCAATATTCTTAAGCGCCTTACATATTATTTTGATAGTTCAACAAAATTATTGTTAGATCTGTATTGAGCTATATTTTTAGACTTCAGCAAAATCGTTTTTTTTTTTCATGTATTGTTTCTGATGTATAACATTTCAGTGTTGATAGGAAAAATTGAATTTTATAGTTCTGACTATATTTTCATGTTATCTCTGGTACATGGAAGCATGATATTGAAAAAGAGAAAGTAAATATTTTTCTTTTTCATCATATCAATTTTTGTATATTGTATATATTGTGACATTCTGTAAGTTATATATATAATTTAATCCAATTATAATTATGTGTATGTGATAACATAATTTTGCCAAAACAAAAATAACATAATCAAAAGAAATATTTTTCTGATTAAATTGTATTTCTTGTATAAAGTGCATTTTTACTTCTATTTTTACTTATTTACACGTGTAGTTATACTGTCTTAGGTAATAGGATTAAACAATGTCTATAATAATTGGAAGATGGATCTTAATATAGGATTAACAAGCTCATATTTTTATTATCCGTGTTATTACATGTGAATAAATAGAATTTATTCGAAGTTAATATAGAACACGTAAGAAGCATGGGAAATGTGGTAGCTTATTTTTTTATGACCACACAGTTTGTTTTAATTACTACAAAATAACAGTCTGTTAATTAAACTGGTATTAGTTATAATTTAAGACTAAGAATTAATTTGGACGCGTGACAGAATTCAGTCGACCTATAAAATTTATGCTTGACTCTGAACTAAAATCTGAAAATTAGCGAATTACTTGTTTTCAACGGACTTTGGCATTGAGTCCGGGACAAAACGACTGGAAAATTACGAGCGGACGTTTTATCGGCGCAACGACTGACCCGAGTGGGCGTCTTTAAAACGTGTTTTTCAAGCCGAGTTTTCATGGAACGTGCGCCTTCCACATTCCGAGCGAGCCGAACTGCATTAATTTCTCACACAAGCTCCATAGCTCCATCCGGTTGTTCGTGAATATTCGCGTGGAACTTTTACAGAATAATAGTAACAATAAATGTGAGTGTTTTTCTTCGTATCGATAGAGATGGAGATGTTTGGATCTTCAAGACCTGAGAACGTTGAGAATCTCCTCATTCGACATCACGCTGAGATTCTCCATGATTAACATATAAATGAAGGAATTTAAATCCAATAAAGCCACCACGATCTAATTACGTCTTCGTAAAATTGGAACATGCGACGAATATAATATTTAAATTGCTGTATTAATGATTCCTGTATTGAAATACAGATCTAATTATTACTAACGTTTAAGATAATTGTTAAGATATTTTGAAGATCTCTCTTCCTAGATTTAAATGCTTAACATTAGCATATCCATTTTAACAATATTTCGTGCAAAAATACAATAATCTGTTATATGTAGGTACATACAATAGATAAAATTTATAGATATTTACAGATTGCATCGTGAGATAGAAGTATAATAAAAATTCTCCTGAATGCATAAATAGATTCGGATATGCAAATAAAAATAAATAAATAAACAATTAAAAGATAAATTCTTTTGACCTTTATTTTTATGTGCTAATAACGTTTATTATGTTGCAAATTTATTTCCGGAATTGCAAATATGCCAAGCTGTTACCAACATTACGCGCATATGCTAACATTAAATTTACATTCTTGCTTTCTCATATTTTATATGTTTTTATATTTTTTATATTTTTCAAGGAAATGGCATCTCTGTATGATTTGTTAATTATGTTTAACATTATGTTTAAAAAGTAGCGGACACGATAGAATCTTGAAGCTAGATAAGACCGTACGAATTCGGAAATATTAGACAATTATTAAATTGTGGAAAGTAGTCTTTTTTAGAATTTACATATTATTAGATATCAAGATAAATAAACCATGTGAATCCGAAAATGTAAGACAAGATTATCAAATTATGGAAAGTAATCATTTTTATGAGAAAGTAATTAATTAAGTAGTTGAAACCTATAAATTTCGACCATATTGACCTTTTCCTTACTTATTTGACTTATTTATATAGTAGTTTATATAGATTAATTTATTATTGAAGTAGTTATTTTTGCGAGAAATTATTTCAACAGAAGCTAACGGAACTTCTTGTCATTTCTCTCGACCCAGTTGCGAATCCACATAGACCGAAGTCAAAGCTGGAATACCTATAACCTAGATTTAAGCTAGATCTAATCCGGAACTATGGAGATCCATGCTAACTTGTCCTCAAGGTGTTACGACAGGGACACTGCATTGTCATTTAACTACTTGTCTTCTACACGTGGCAATTGTGCCGCATTTATGCGCGGTTAACATAAACGCTTGAAGACAGTTAATGCAAATACTTCTCGACATACTCTGTATAAAATTTTTGACGTTATGAAAAGTAACAAGTAAAGGATAATAGAATAAAATCAAATAAAGTTGGATATTTCTTTAGTTTTGTGAGAGATTTATGATAGAGGCGAAAAAGAAATAAGATGATTGTCAATATTGTTCGCATAACTGTAAAATGTTTATTAAAAGTATTCTCGTTTCCTTGTATAATACTTGACAAGAAATAGTAAATTATAAACTTTTAATATCTTGTTATAGGGGGAAGTCGCCCCTAATGTTTGAACAAAATTGTAAACAAAAGTACTGAAGATATCAGAATATTTTCGTACTTATATTAAACTTTGGTTCATTGGCAATAAAACAAAACGATACTTTTGCAAAAATAAACATTACATTATTGTTTAAATTAAATTTTTAGAAAAAGTAGCTTTCGGCTTTCGGTACGATTTGGAGACTGGATTGTTAAACTGTATACCACCTGGTTCTTAAATCATACTTCTAATATAGCAAATAAGCTGACATTGCTTATTGTCATTTTTACATTAAAATAACATCTTTAACGCCAAAATGACGGTAAATAACGGTAAATAATGGTAAATACTCAGTTTGTTTACTGGAAAAATAAACAAAATTAATTTTAAAACTCATTTATTAATAAATTTATTTTTAATTTCAAACTGAGTATACATATTTAAGTAGGTATAATAAAAACTTTTCCATTATAAAAACAGAAATTAAATACTGTTTTTTAAACTCATTTAAGAAAACAAAGTAAAAAGGGATACTTAAATTGATTTAAGCTATCATTGCACTACATTTCAGAATATTAAAATCTTAGATATTTTGACAAAATAAGCTTTAGAAATAAAATCAATTACGAATTTTTCCATCACAATAGAAAAGATTCAATAAAAAGACTCAATAGAAAGACTCAATAGAAGAATTTAATAGCAAGACTCAATAGTTGATAATCACTTTCTTGAACGCTTATTTAAACAGTTTTGGCAAATGTCAGGTCTTTTTTTATTATAGTAGTAACCTCCACATATTGCTCGCGTCACTTGCAAAAATCGAACCGGTACAATATAAAGACCAGCAACAAGTACGATTTACCCAGCTCCCTCTATTTTTACAAATTTGCCAATAGCAACATAACTTACAAATATTTTGCTAATTTGATGCTATACTCGAAAAGAGTTTAAATATCAATTATAACCCTGAAGGACACTATAATTCAATTACCCACCTTGTACTGATAACACCTTAGATAAATTGTATCAAAACTTAGATCAGACACCGAACAAAATCAATTTTGAATGTCACTCGTAAACAGACGATTCGAAGATAAAACAAAAATAATAGTTTTTAACTTATATTACCAACGTCACATCAGTGTCATTATCTTTAAAAAAAAATGTTTTGTTTAGAAAGTGCAATGGAGGTACGATTTAATCGTCGGTATGACTTAGCCAACTCTTCCCTACCAATAACCAATAATAAGCTACTTCGAACATGATTTTTTTCGAATTTATTTTCAAAACTTGAAAGCTACTGTCAGTTGAGTCAAACTTCAAAAGAACAAGTATTCCTCGCTTGAGGAACATGTAATCGTAATAATTTGATTGTTAATTTAATTTTTCCGTGAATAATTTCATTGGTATTATTAATTTGATAAAGCAATGTAACTTGGATTTCTTATGGTAATGCAAATACTATACTTTAGTTCAAAACGATGGAAAAATTTTACCCAAAATAGTATTAAAATGAAAGTTTTATACTAAATTTATTTTATATTTTTTTTATCATATTTTAAAATTTTACATCACATGCAGCTTTGCAATAAAAAGCATTCAAACGCGCGCTTTTGGAATAATTCTAGAAATAAATTCACGTTATGAAAACTGTCACTTGCGTCATTTCATGCATGCACCGTGCGTTCAATAGGTCTTACTTTGAAGGTATGAGATCAGTCCGATTAAAAGCGTGACCAAACTTCAGATAATACTGGTTCAACTAGAATTCTCGTAATTTGTCCGATTCCCCCTTTCTTCCTTATAGGATGAGATATCGACGAGAAATTCAGCAATAATATTGGGCTAGTCGAGATTCAGATTCGAGCAAATTAATTCTACGTGCAAAATAACAATTTTGAATCACTATTTAACATGACAGAACTTGAGAGTGACTAGCCGAATTCCGAAATAAATTACTTAGTTTATACTAATTAACCAATTATCGTCGAACGAAAGACAGTTTGTCACTGCCCGTGTCCGGCTTCGCTACAACATCGAAATCGAATTTCAAGCTTAATTAACGAAGCTAATTTAAACTTGACTACCATTTGCGCAGCTATGTTTCGTGGTTGATCCTCCATCTTCATAGTTTACCACATAATCTTCTCTTCTATCATGCAATTAATTTCTGAAAGTTTTATTTATCTTTATCAAAATTTTAATTAATTCATTCTCATCTTTCCTAAATTTTGAAGTTCTGTATTTTGAAATAAATTGTAAGTACATAAAATGAAAAAGATATGTTTATATCTATTATTTATGTAGCGTTGAATTAAAATTTTATAATCAATGGCATAGAATTCTATCGATGCCTTTATTCGAATAAGCAATCTATTCTTATTTGAAATTCTAATTTTTATGGTTTTAAAAACCACTTAATATTTAAAGTATTTCTTAAATTAAATTATAATTATCTTTTACATTATGAATAATATGTCGATAATATTCTTTAAATATTTTAAATAATTATTATCCAAGTAACTTTTATAAAAAGTAAAATAGATTTTAGAGACGCAAAATTTGCTCTTGCTTTAAGGAACATCTGCTTCTTGAATCAACAACGATATTTGTAACTATGTCATCACCAGATTAAAATTATCAGTTTCTATCCTGAATTTCCACTACTACTAAATCTTGCTCTGTTCGTCTAAAACAAAGGTGGAAGTGCCGATAAAACCGCGACGAATGATCTCGCTTGAACTTTAATTATTCGCATAAAACTTGTCAGAAATGCTCGTTTCTGTTTTACGATCTTGAGTGATGGAAAAATGGCGAAGGAAGAATGAAATCGCGGACGTGCAAGTAGAACCGAAATGGTTTTCTCTCTTCTCGTTTCAAAAACATCGCGAGATATATTTCGAAGTAAGTACTTTCGTCGGACTATCGTTGATATAAACTGTCGACATCTTATGAACGAATTAGATGAAGAAGAATGAAAGAAGATACTATATCCGTTTATCGGTCTTTCTCCTGAACTGCTATTTGCTTAAAATTCATCAAAATTACGCGAGTCATCTTATAGGAAATGGAACATGACAAATTGCGACAGAGAAAATATAGAAGATTGTTAAGCTGACAAACTTAGAGATCGACTTGTAACTTGAAAATGATTTTAAAGTCCTATATATGAATCAAATTTTCTGAAATGCTAATACATAGATTCCAAAATTTTGAATGCTATTTATCATTATACTATTATTCATATCATACTTTTTATGAATATGAATTAATATGAATTATAATAAAGAAGAATATGAAAAAGAACTAAAATGAATGGTATTTTCTCTTTTTTCTTTTTTACTATTTCAATCAATTCGTCTTCCTACATCCTCGAAAGATATATTCATACACGAAAAGAATGGTTTTGCTGAAGTAACTAAAAATTTAGCTAGATACAGATCTGAAAATAATTTTGTTGGACTTTTAAAGTAATTATATAGGACGTTCAAACTAGTTGTTAAAAATGTCAAAACTTTTTGCGGCATTGCACTGTCAAATCTACCCCAGCAGAAATTGAACCTCATGGCTAGCTAACCATTAGATAGAAAAGTTGTGTCTTAAATAACTGCCGTCTAGTATTTCTGGCTAGTTACTAATTACGATGTAAAGAAATTAATACTTACATATAAGTTCAAAAAAACAATTCTAAACATGCGTTATATATTGTATAATTAATACGTTATATTTTAAAAATATTTTTATATTAATTTCTTTCATATTAAGAAATCTTGTAAGAAGACTGATTTTTTCATGTCAAGAAATCTGTATAGCGGCTGCTTAGTAAATAAGATGTAGGTGTTACATCGTAATTACTAGGCAGACACTAGACAGGTTTTTTCATATCAAGAAATCTGTCTAGTGGCTGTCTAGTAAATAAAATGTAGGTGTTACATCGTAATTATACTAGGCAATCACTAGACAGGTTTTTTCATGTCAGAAATCCGTCTAGTGGCTGCCTAGTAAATAAGATGTAGGTGTAATATCGTAATTACTAGGCAGTCACTAGACAGATTTATTGATATTACGAAATATTAGCTAGTGACTATCCTGTGACGAGTTAGAAATTTTATCTAATTAATATACTGTCTAGTGCCTAGATGGTAAATCAGATTGGCTAGATTCATTTCTGCTCGGGTATAGTGTCAAATGTAATCTAACGTGAGTCGCCACTACTCCTACTAAACGATAGTTAAATTTGACGATGTAGTGTCAAATTGACACTGTATATTGTCAAATATAACCTTTGTTTTAGTACAAAATAATGATATGATTGAGCAGGAGCAGTGGCGACTCATGTTAAGTTAAATTTGACACTATAGATTTAACAGTGTGCTTATCATACTTGAGATTTTTATAATATAATTAAATCCAACAAAATTATTTTCAGATCTGAATTAATCAAAATTTTTAGATATTTCAGCAAAACCGTATTTTTCATGTGTTAATATCGGCTCGATTAGCCGATCGATTATATTTTTCTGATGTTGTAATTGTCGCAAGTGATGCTTTTACTAATTTAACTTACAGATTTCGCCGACAAATGTATGGAATGTGTTTTTGGACAAATGTTGAGGCATGGACATAATAAACTGTCTCGCGGAGATGTCTTGTGAAATAGAGCGTTGAGAGACGAGTAGTAATCTTTGACACAAGTCAGCCGGTCTACCCACATAAAGGTCGCCTTCCTTCGGCCGTGGTCGGCAACGTTCCTCGCGCGTTTCTCCGGAAGTTCCATTTGCCATACCGCGATTTATACGAGGTCATCCTCGAGTTTCAGATGAAGGTACAGTCGGGGAAAACGGGAGACCTGTTGGTCGGTTATCGTTATAGATCGTGGAATCTACAAATTTCCCGACTGTCGGACCTTCCGCTCTCCGAATAGTTGTACGTTTTGTGAAAATTGTCGCATTCTGATCTACGCTATTATTCCTCGATATCCCTTTTTGGAAAGATGATAAAATTAATTTATTTATTATAACGATGTGAACTAACGTAAAGATTATTTATGTCTCATTTTGTTTTCCCTTTTAATCGTTGATGAAATTATCGCGTATAGCCTATATTGATTTCTCAAAGTTGAAATTATTTTTTATAACAATAATAGTAGACAAGAAAAATTTTAATATTATAGATTATATTAAATATCATCTTTGAATTATACAATGTTTTTATTTTAACGATTTAATTTTTTCATGATTATTGAATATCCAATTATGTGCAATATAAATATTATTAGTAAATTTATGTAACTAAATATTAACTTTTATAATATTTATTATTTATATAATATCGTTAAAAAGAATTTTATATAGCATTATGAATTGCATTCAATCAGTTACAAATCGAGATCGCATTTGTGTACATGACCATGCGACCATTAAGCATAAATATTGACCAAATGATGTAATATTGCTTTTGGCCATTAACTCCTCGGTAATGCATCGCTGGTAATAATTATTGGTACTCAGTCCTGTTATTGGCGGACGTTGTGTCAGTGCGTCTGCTCGTAGATATGTATAGATAAAGTGTGTACAATATTGATCCCCTCCCCTCCCTCTTATCATTAAAGGATTTGCAATAGGTGTTTTATAGTATTTAAACTCAAAAATTTTACAGGACAACAAATAATTGAAAGTTGCAACAAAATAATCGAAAAAAAGCATGTAGCTAACGTTCAAGTTAATAATTTTTCTTTATAAAATTATTTCATATTTGTGCATTGAGAAAAATGTCCGTTCAAAAAGTAACAAACGGATATTTCCGATTGATTTTGATCGGATTTATAAGACTATCCGATCAAATTTT
>NW_017297898.1:6042-10961 GCF_001594075.2 Trachymyrmex cornetzi | reverse complement strand
AATTTGATCGGATAGTCTTATAAATCCGATCAAAATCAATCGGAAATATCCGTTTGTTACTTTTTGAACGGATAAAGCCCGGAAATTTTTCTCAGTGAGCAATTATCAAACATGGTATAAACTCACGAATTGCACGCTGCTATTCTACGCGAGGATAAAATTAACGAAAACGCTACGTACTGGCGAATACTGTGCGATTTGTTTTGACGTATAAATTTGCTGTTCTATCTCTCACGAAATACAAAGGAGTACCAAGGCATTTCAACATTTTGCATCCATTTATTCGGAGTAACACTGATCAGTAGTGAAATCGCATTCTATACTGTACTTGAAATATTTTAGAACATTAGATATCCGATACTGAAGTATAGGAGAAAATTAATTAAGAAAATTAAATTTTTTTTTCCACGAGTAAATTATTTGAACTTTTATATGTAAAGTTATCCAATTATAAGTATGTTTATTATCAAATTATATTAAAAAGTATTTAAAAATATCGTTTTAAATTTAACTTAGATTTTTTCGAAGTATAACACACGAAAGTTCGAACACGTTTCCAGAAATCATCTAATGGATCAATCCAAAAGCAAAAATTTCCATATTTTTACTTTTGGTTCATTTTGTTCAAAAATTGAAAATGTTACTAATTGTTACAATTAATTTCTTTTTTAGTAGAATAAATTGATGTAGTTATTATTTAAGTGATTCATAATAATTATAACATTGATTTGTTCTATTTAAAAAGATAAACGAAATTATTTATTAATTGAATACTTATCAGCAGAAAGACAGAGGGAGAGAGGGAAAGAGAGGGGGGAAGAGAGAGAGAATATTACTTATTTCTTTACTTCCAAACTTTGTATATATATTTTTTCCAAATATTCCATCTCATAGCTGACTAAATTTTTGAAAAGAGCTTTTTTATTCTTAAGTAATTGTCACTTTAAGCCAATTGTGACGTAAAAATTTGGATTAGAACCTAAGTTACAAGGTTTTAAAACAAAGAAGGGCGTATAGAGGTCTCCTGAGATTAAAAAATATTTAATATGGCTTTATGTGTAGCGTGAGAAAGTTAAGATCTGTTGTTAGATTGTTAAATTGAACAAATACAAGTGTTGTTTGTCTAATAAAACTTAATTCTCTTGAGGTAGGAATATAGAAATATTCGAGCATAAATTATATGTGTTCCCGTCATGTGTGCTCTTTTACACGGAGGATAGTATAATGAGTTTGCCGTACTGGCAATGTGAAACTGTGGAGATTATCGTGAAACTGCGAACCATACGATGAAATGGATCTCCGCGGTTTTTAAATAACTAGGAAACACGAGTGTCTGTAGAAAGAAAGCAGATATAATGGATGAGATTTTAAGTGGATTTATCCCTTTATCGCTCGTGTATTTTGCCCATTCATCGTGCATATATGTCACTATAGTTGCTCCTGCAGCGTATGTATAAAAGCCAAGAGTTGTTAGTATTATATTTTAGAGTGACCTTTTGCCATACGCATTAATTGGTAATCTGATTTTAAAATATCATGGTGCTACGTACAATATTAATCTGAGGTATTTCACGAGAAATTTGAAGATAGAAAGATATTATTCATTCATATTGTGATACCTGCAGAAACAAAATTTGTCATTCTTATCGAATTCTAATTATAGCTTCAGAATAAAATAGAATGATTTCTAGTTGAAGATAAAAAAAAGACTAATATTTTTTGAAATATTTAAGGATAGCTCCTAAAATATAATTCCTGGTTATCCATACATACATACTTTATTATTCGAAATTTAAAGACAAATAACATCTCAATTATGTACTATAAAATTGTAACAAGAGCAATAAATAAATGAACTAAGAAAATATAGTAATATTAAAAATTTGTAGTAAATATTGTAGTTAATATTACTATATTTTTTTAGTTTGTATAACTTATTTATTGTTCTTATTACAACTTTATAATGTATGTAATTGAGGCGCAATTTATCTTCAAATTTTTAGGTATACGACTTTTTTCTCTAAGTGTGTTGAGAGATTAATATTTTTATAAAACTACTTTTTTTTATAACATTTCATTTTGTTTTAATGATAAAAATGATTTTTATCATTGTTAAATGGTATGCGTATACATAAGCCTTACCACACGCATGCATGTTATCATACGTGTGATAATTGTGATATAGTGTTTCGATTTTACAATCGAGGATGACACGATAAATAGGTAAATAATGAGTAACCGATCTGCTGATAACCGCAAAACGCGCATAAATGTGGGATAATGTGCTGGAATCAATGTAGTGGTCGCTTTTGGGAATACCGAAAACGATTTTGCATTTCCAAGAATACAATGCAATGCTGTACTATGCGGCAAAATTTAGGATATAGCCGTGTGGTAATCTTTGATTTATCTATTTAATTATTCGCACGACAGAGAGTATTTCGCGTTGAATTTCAGGAGGTCCCTCGTCGCTCATTAATATTACACGGGATATACCGGAAAATCCATACATGATATAATAGTTCTCTGTCGAATTTGATGAGGACTTGCTTTGAGTGAAAATGTGATGGTAGATTACCATATTCAACTTTTACATTAAATCTTGAGTTAAATTTTTATTAATATATATATAGATATTGGTACATATCATTCTTTTAGCTCTCAAAATTAATATGAGTTAGTTAGATAGGTTTCTAAAAGATATAATTATAGCATCACTAGTGGCCATCTTTTTGCGAGCACGCAATTAAATTTGCTTTAGTCAGGCAATTTATACTATATATACAGAAGCTTCGATGTGGTCACTTGGGTCACTCGCTGATGAAATTTTCATTTAAATCATGTTACCGTAAAAGGCAGACAGTAGCGAGTAGATTTGATGACTAAATCTAATCTTACTATCACAAGCTGCGTCTTTGACTACGTATACACATTTGTAATATCGAAAAAATTATGAATTAGAAATTTATTATTAATTTTTAGAACCGAGAAAAAAATTAAAAAAGATATTTTAAATTTTTTGGACTGTCCAAATTGAATAATTTGATAATATCGCTACTTTATTAAATTTTTTCACTAAAAATTTTTTTATTCCGACGTTATGCTATCAAATTTTCATCACTTTTTTTTATTGTTATATAATTATAATTCATAAAATATATCTATGCATCCTAGTAAAAAAAACAAACAGAAGAAGAGAAAGAGAGCAAAAAAGTGATCATATTATAGGGTAACTCCGACAAATACGCCGCGCTGGGATTTACGCCGCAGTAGTCAGAAAAAATAGAAGGAGTAGAGGTAATTACTTTGTTACGTATCTTTATGTTATATTAGTATTGAGTTATGATTTCAGTTTCTTACTGTTAATATTAATGAAATTATTGTGGGTTGAATCGATTTGCTACTGTGTTGAGTAGCGCCATCATAAATTATAATCTATATAAAATGATTACTGTATAAGACGTGCAAAAGACTTAGTGATTATTTCGTGATACATGAGTATAGAGGAATAGTAAAGCATGTTGTATATAACAAAATACAAGTACTTTGCTTTTGTATTCTTTGTTTAGTTTGTTGTCGTGTGTATCCCACCTGTTTGGGATATATGACATTTTATTAGCGGGCGGGATTTATGCTCAAAGTATACAAAGTAGGCAGATTGAATTCAGTGCACTAAATGTAATAAACGCATTACATGAAATATGTACCTCATGTCATAACACTTGTAATACATGTAGGAAGATTGTAATTATTATTTATTACTTCATATACATATTTATCATTCTTATTCCTTAATAAAACTTTATATAAACGCATTTTATAAGTTATTGTGTCATTTTACGACTTATTTATATGCATTATTTGTAAATTTTTCATGAGTCCCGTACATATCCCCCCCCCCTCTATGAGTAGCCATATATCCCATCCCTATGGGATATACGGCAAAAATACAAGAGTTTAAAAAAGTTTATTTTTTCATATAAATATTTCGGATTTCCAATATTTTTTTCATAATAGTAGACAGTACAAAGTTTTTACTGATATAGTTCGTTTACTTTAAACATAATAAATAATACTTAATAAATTAAATTTTTGATAGGTGCGACGTATAGGGTAAGTTGGGGGAATACGCCAGTTGGGGGAATATGTCACTCGTTGTGTTTAACAATGATACCGATTAGCAGCGCTTGCGATAGTAACACAGAATTATTTACAATTGTGTGTTTAACGTGTTGCATAAGTATCAAGAATTTCCTCGCAACAGTATTATTTTTATGAGGTTATAAATATGACGGCATAGTATACAAAAATGTACTTCTTATAACTTTTATAGTGCTTTATGTAAGTTATTATTTAAACGTTACACAATATTTAGCTCGATTAGCTTGTTAATCTCTCAGATAGATTTGTATGATGATCACGATATGCACAAATTAATTTACTGAAAATTTAGAACAATTTTATGATCATTTATGACATTATAAAACCAAAAACGTTTATATTAAAGTAAATATAAAATTTAGATTATTTGTATGATTAAATTTTTTGTTATAGAATTACAAAAACATATGTATGAAAATATATCTTCAGATTTATAATATTCTTTTTTCGATATCACTATACGAAATATTTACATCATATATAATTAAATGAAATACATCATATAATGATGCACATTTACAATTATCATGTGATGCTATAGAAAGCTTAAATAATTTTTAAATTTCCTTTATTTAATGCCGCATAAAGTATGATAAATATTCTGTAAAATTTGGGTAAACAGATGTTGATCTTGATGCACTGAATCTTGTTAAAAGAATTTGTAATCCTGATGTGATGTCACAGAAAGCATAAATGATTTGTAAACTTTTATTTATTTCATGCCGCATAAAGTAAGACAAATATACTGTAAAATTTGG
>NW_017297898.1:0-5581 GCF_001594075.2 Trachymyrmex cornetzi | reverse complement strand
AATGTCGAAATAAAATTCAATATATGCCAAATTTAAAAGTGTTCAGACAAGCGTGCGATTAGCTCAACGTTAGCGTAGGTAGGCTACCATCCCAAAGATCTTAGGTTCAAATCCCGTCGATACTCCATGCGTTTTCAAGAATATATTTATAATTGCGTTAATTATAAGAATTTGTATATACATAAAAATAAGTAATAAACTTAATAAATACATATTCTGAAAATAAAAAGACAAATTAAATTATAATTAAATTTTTTTTTCATTAAAATATTCCCAGTAGACAAATATGTACATATAATACTTTACAGCAACTTCACGTTTATCTTAGAATCATCCAATGCTTCACAGATGAGCCGATTGTGATTCGAAATATTGCAGCAACATTTAGTAAATCAGTAAACGAAATACCATGATGCAAATATGATGTAAATATGAGACACTAAGAATCAGATTTTTGTTTCTCATATTTACATCATATTTGCATCATGGTATTTCGTTTTCTACTAAATACTACTACAATATTTGGAATCACAATCGGCTCATCTATGAAGCATTTGATGATTGAATATAACGTAAAGTTGCAGTAAAATTTATGTACTCCTGTCTATCTGGGCTATTAGTGTAGGTTAAAATGAAAATATTCAGTACTTCGTTGATTCATTTTCTTAACAGTCGTACTATACAGGCTCATCATAAGATGAAATGACGTCTTGGGGCAATATGCCACTACTTTTGTTAGGGTAAAATGCCAGTAGTCATTTTCTCTAATATATAGGTTAGGGCGCTATAAACAACGTTTTACCGCATAATTCCGTTGCGACAAGATATTCGTATTGACAAATATTTAATAAATAAACTTAAATGTTTATTTATTTGCTTATTATTGCATTATATTAATTTACTGCTCAATTCAAAATTCTGAATAGAGAATACAGTTTTTTAATCCATTTTAATTAATTGAATTTTCTTGGTTACTGGAAGTTAAGACTACTTGTAACACTATGTAAATATAAAGTAAAACAAATATTTACTTATACGTTTCATACTTACACATTACATACTTTTATTTTTAAAAATGGCCCAAAATGTAATTGAATAATATCTAATTGTTGCAGTAGATGGATTCACAAGGACTGTTCATAGAAAGATATATTTATGCTATTAAAAATATGTCTCAAAGTTTATTTTACATATTGTATAACTTAATTTATCGAACTTATTACTTATATTATATTGTTTATATTACCTATATTATGTTACAAATGTTTATTTTCATCACAAAAATCATTAATAATGTGTTCTTGCAATAAAAAAAACAAAATAAATGTTATACTTAGTATTTTTTTGTATGTGGCATATTACCCCCATGGTGGCATATTACCCATTTTTCAGCACTTTCGTATTTCTTTATTTTCAATAACAAAAAATGTATTCGATTCCAATTATACACAAATAATAGATAAAGGATGGTAGAAAAAGATCAGTATAGATATGTAAAGTTATTTTAAATTGAACAAATAATTACTAAAAAATCTAATTTCGCTTAAGTGTGGCGTATTTCTCCGACTTACCCTATACCGAAGTTACCCTATTTTCTTTTTCTGTTGCGAAATTGCAAGGCAGAGATTTGTTTCTCGCCAAAGAATCAATATTGCAACGTTTCCTTCATGAAACACTCACTTGTTTGTTTCAGGAGAGTGACGTGGTGTCGGCTACTGTGCTGCGAGATGTCAAGAAAGGTAAGACTTGAATTGAATTTTTCGAAATGTTGGTCGCGCGCGCCGTCGCCGCGGCGACGTTGAATGAAATTTTCAGTAACCTATTTCCGCAATAGTCGCCGTGTCGGCGTGTTACAACTTTTGTAACGCATTTCGCGTGGTCGACGGTTTCTGGCCTCATGTCGAGTAGCATCGTACTTTGACGAGCGTTTTGAAATGCCCGTTTCGTCACCACTCATAGCGACGTGTTCTGTAAAAATAAAATGCTTCTATATTTTGTTCGCAATCAACGTAATGATGTGAACGTGCTGCGCGTAGCAATGGAAGCGCGACATTTTGAAAATGTTTAGCTAATTCGCGATGAATTGGTCAATATATCGTTCTTTAAATAATAATGAAGTTGAATACATAAAATTTATTGAACAGACAGTTAATTAGATTCATCATTATACTTTTATATACTGTTATATCAAAGGAACAATGGTAGTTTAATCCCTTGAGTTAAATAACATTTTGTTATTTTTAACTTCCATATGTGTCAAAATGTAATTTATTCATTTTTGTGGTTCAATCTAAATAGCGTCCACATTAACGTATGTAGTCAGTAAATACTAAACTAAATTTGAGTGAAATTTAATATATTTTCTTGTTGAATTAAATTGTTTAATTCTATTGTTTTAGTTAAATTAACGATATATTGAAGAAGAACAGTGGCGACCTATATAAAAATGATTAAAAATAACTTAAATAAGATATAATTTGATGTGAATAGAAGCAAACTGCCAGCACTATATTCCGATTAATTAGTACATTTATTGTTTCCATGTAATTATTTATATCCGTATTGGATAAAACAATTTGAATAATAATTCGTGTTTGTAACATCACGGAAATGTTTATAAAGCTTTTAATAAATATTGTCTTAAAATATTTGTTGCCATCAGTGTAAATTTTTTTATTTGCAATAGAGCATCGCGTCTTGTAGAATGAATAATATGCTGAATATTGATAAATTGATTAATATATTTATCAATATTTCCTGCGATTTTAATCCACAACAAATTTTTTGTGGATTCATCTTTATGTGACGCTAAATAATGTAACGTAAGATTATTCTTATTTATGCATAGACTTTGTTATGTCTAATAAATTTATTAAATCTTTTTGATTCACTTTTTGCGGTTTGTCGCAGTAATTACTAATGCTGTAAGTCAAATTACGAGTTAAGATTAATAAATAAGTCAATAATCATAGTTAATTTTTTTAAACAAAATTACTCGATTCATAACTAAAATAATTTGAATATTCTTTTTATCTTACAATTTTTGACATGGATAATAAATGATGTTAGTAATAAATCTTGTGTTAACGAATTTAGAAGAAACTTTAGTGCACTTTTTAATTTCTTACTTTTCTAACTAATATAAAAAGTGGGCGCTGATAAGATAGTAAAAAATTATAAAAAAGAAGCCATAAAATGTCTCCCGCGCGCACACTATTCCCAAAACTTTCTAAAAACTTTGTACAATGCCTGCAGTGAGGCTGCGTTTAACCTCTTTTAAAGCAATTAAGACTTAATATTCCATAATCTCTTTAATTAATGCGTCTAGCGTGGTTGGATGTAAACCATTTACAAAAAGGAATATTTTTTTAATTTTTATGTATTTTACATAATATAATATTTCAATATTTTATAGTTTTTTGTAATAAATTTTTTGTAAATTGTTTTAAACTTAAACTTGCAAAAATATATCAGATTTAAAAGATTAGCAAATTAGATATATAGATTTAGTAATCTGTTAAAATTTATAAATATACATATATTAAGCACATACGTAACAATTTCAGTTTAATTTCCTCGTGAGTCTAAATAGATCTAAACCATATATACCCTCAGATGTGAATACTTAACTCTCTCTAAACTCTACTGGATATTACGTTGGTTGCTAAACTCATCAACATTTACCGATGCTTACATCAGGCTAGATCAGGCTGATCTAAACGCTGCTGGTAATATCATCCCTTAATTCACGTACGCATTGCGTTTCAATCAAAATAGGCGCCCGAGCATAAGCACTACAAGTTTTCAATTAATCATAGCCTTCTGCTCTAATTTCGAAAACAGTCGCCTTGGTAGCGCGCACGTCATAACTTATCCACGTTCGAACATTGTCGCGGAAGACGTGGGATATTGATTTCTCTCGGTTCTCTCGAATAAGCGTCTATTGTTTACAACAGAATAACCGTCTCAATTATTTTCAGCTTTGTCCTGAGATTATCCTGTATTATGTTCCTAAGCGTGAGATTATCATAAACGATTCCCGATTCAGTTGAGCACAAGATGCTTCTGTGCGGTCCAGTGATCGACGCATTAACGAGGAAACGCTTGCATTAGATTTAACGTTATATAATATTTAATATTGAGATAAATGTTGAGCTTTCTTTTATTGTTTAAACTTTATTCGCTTCTTTGATCGCTCTTAAATTAGAGAGTTAAATTAGATTGTTCTACAAAGAGGTTGGAATTTTATATATTCAATGTTGATTTCTTTCTTTACACAGAGATAAAGCAGGCTATTGAATCAATGATTTAAAGCTTTGGTAGCACACGATACATTATAAACGACAATTACAATATAAAGCCATTTCTTTTATCTCGGTTTTTTTCTGTGTCTGCTGGTGGTTTTATTTTATCACTATTCTGCCGCAATTTTCGGTTACTAATAATATTAGAGAAATTCAAATTCCTTGAATTTATCTATGTTACGGAAAATTTCTTGTGCAGTAATATAAAATTTAAAATGTGTATATTTATTAAGTGTTATCGTATGAATACGTACACATATAAAACGATAACTAATACAAATTAATTGATGTAAGTTTAAATAAAATAAAAAACGAAATTTAATGTACGTATTAAAAATTTTAATTTCTTTGAACGTCAGTACTTCGAGTTCTTTTATCTTTCCTCAAAAATTATATTAAAAATATTTAAGATTAAGAAATTCGAGAAGGATCTTATGCACGCACGCACGCACGCAATAAATAAGATCCTCCTCGAATTTCTTAATCTTAAATATTTGTAATAGAATTTTTAAAGAAAGAGATAAAAACACTCGAGGTACTGATGTATGTGTGTGTGTGTGTGTGTGTGCCCGCGCGCGCGCGCGCGCGTGTATACACAGGATGTTTGATAATTAATGAAAAATCTTTTGCATAGGGGCAAAATGGACTAAACTGAAAAGAAAAGTCCTTTGCCATTTTACAATTTTCGTAATAGTTAACAAAATATTAATTACTAAAAATTGTCGAAAAATTAATATTCAATAATTTTTTACTGAAATACTACCAGCTTTACAGAAAACCTGCAAGAGACAAAAATTGTTTACTATATTCTCATAGAGCTCTAAGAATTTTTTCAGAATTTTTTATCAACTTTTTAGTATTGCATTTTCTTATTTTTACCAACATCAGAAAATACGGTGTTAAAAAATTCTAAAAAAATTCTCAAAATTTTATGAGAAGAAAATAAACAATTTTTATCTCTTACAGTTTTTCTGTAAAGTTGATAGTTTTTGAGTAAAAAATTATTGAAAATCAATTTCCGGCAATTTTTAGCAATTAATATCTTGTTAACTATTGCAAAAATTGCAAAATTGTTGAGGACTTTTCTTCTCAGTTTAGTCCATTTTGCCCCTATGCAAAAGATTTTTCATTAATTATCAAACACCCTGTATATGTATATAATGTATATACCCACCGCACGAAATCCGTATAATACACTGAGAGAAAAGATATAATATTGATAACAAAAAAAGAGAATTATTCACAAATGGCCGATTATTATTGGATTACTTTGTTAA
>NW_017297897.1:30678-31255 GCF_001594075.2 Trachymyrmex cornetzi | reverse complement strand
TACAAGTGGGTCGACGAGCTGCCGCGTCTCGTGTCAAATTACAACGCGCGCAAGCATCGCACCCAGTGCGGCATACGACCCGCCGACGTAACTCCCGCGATCGCCGAAAGACTTTTGGGCACAGTGTACAGCGCGATAAAGATCGCGGGTCCGGCAAAATTCAAAGTAGGTGATTCGGTACGCGTGAGCAAGTACAAGACGGATTTTGAGAAGGGTTACACGCCAAATTGGACCACCGAGATGTTTACGATCGTTAAGGTACAACGTACTAATCCCGTAACCTATTTACTCGAGGACTATTGCGGAAAATCCGTCGCTGGAGCGTTCTACGAGCACGAGTTGCATCGCGCTACTCATCCGGATGTGTATCTCGTGGAAGAAATACTGCGTAGGAAGGGAAACAAGGTGTACGTCAAGTGGCTGGGATTCGATGGATCGCACAATTCATGGATACATAAAAACAATGTGATACAATTTTGATTCATGTATTTTTTTTTATTCTACATATAAAAATATATATCTACATAAGGATATAAACGTGTAAAATATTTTTTATTATCCCTTCCATCTTCGTTTT
>NW_017297897.1:30147-30620 GCF_001594075.2 Trachymyrmex cornetzi | reverse complement strand
AATACATAATAAATGATATTACATATAACGTAATAGTAAGACTTATATAAAGTACTTATAAATGTACGATACATGTGAAATGAAAAATAATAGTAATATATAATAAATGGTATTATATAAAATATAATAGTATGACTTATATAAATGTAAAAACATACAAAACGATATTATAATAATACATAATAGTACACTGTATGAAAATAAAAAATAAAAAATGTAGGAAAACATATACAAAATACAAATTACGATAATATATAAGAAAATGGTTGAAACACGAATTGAAAATAATAATACATAATAAACTACATAAAACATAATAGTAATACTTATATAAACGTAAAAAACATACATAAAGTGTAAATTACAATACAATAATAGTAGTACTTATAGTAACATAAATGTTAATGCATATATTACAAAGGTATCCGCCAGTGTCCCCACGGTAACGTCTCCGTCGTGTTCGGTACGACGTA
>NW_017297897.1:28584-28997 GCF_001594075.2 Trachymyrmex cornetzi | reverse complement strand
GACCCATTGAAATTCGGCGTATGGCAATAGTTGACACATCGCCCATCCATATAAATTATTCACGTCATAGTACATCAAGTACGATGACGGTTTCGATGAGTCGTACGAACGTATATACTTGATATTAGCCTGCGCGTATCTGTCGGAACATTGACTGAGGCCACCGCGTATACCGCGCTTGATGAACATGACCATATCGATGTCGGTGAGCAATTCAAATCTTATACGCGTATGTTTTAGCATAGCGTCCCACGTGAAACCTGGTAACTCAAAAATGTAAACCTTTAAAGAATAAACTTTTATCTGATAATATATTGTTTCACAATATACATATATTCAAAAATTCGAATGATTATCTGATAATATATTGCCATGACAAGTAACTGATATATTAATAAAGGTGCCAGTTCAAA
>NW_017297897.1:26246-26496 GCF_001594075.2 Trachymyrmex cornetzi | reverse complement strand
GGCAAACATCTAGACGCTTAATTCCTCGACGGCTATTACCTAGATGCTTAATAGACATCTTCTTCGTCGACGCGGTAAATACCTAGACCTAAATGACCATCGGTCACTTTCAACAGGCGAGGGTGAGAAATGACCAACAAAGAGAGCGAGAGGACGAAAGAAAGTGAGATAGGGCGTAAAAAAGAGGAGTAAAGGTGGAAGGGTGGGGGGTGGAGGGGGAGGGGGTGCAATGGGTCAAAGTTGGTGGCGG
>NW_017297897.1:25312-26057 GCF_001594075.2 Trachymyrmex cornetzi | reverse complement strand
TGCCGCCTTCAAAATATGTTACGTCCGATTCAAAATTTTTTATATTTTATTAGTTATGCAATCTCCAAAAATGTACTTTGGTGGTATAGCATAAGAGACTTGTAGTGTCTCTTATCTCTTATTTTTTATTTTTGAACATGGCGTTTTCACGAGAACGGACGATGGAAGGACCCATTCTTTATTTTTCTTAGTATATTCATATCTTAGTATATTCATACAATGACCCAGATTTTAACGGATCATGCTTTGAGGCCCATCCTTTTAAGATATAGTGTAACACGTCGATTTATGCGCACTGTCATGCGACTGCGGATACGGCGATTTAGCAGTCACCCATCTCACATTAATATCATTTCCTCGACGGCGAACACCTAGACACCAACTTCCTCGACGGCGAACACGTAGACAGCACCTAGATACACACTTCTTCGACAGCGAACACCTAGACGCCCCCTTTCTCAGCGGTGAACACCTAGACATCCATTTCTTCGACGGCGAATATCTAGACACCCATTTCCTCGAAGGCGAACACCTAGACACTCGTTTCTTCGACGGCGAACGCCTAGACACCAACTTCCTCGACGACGAACATGTAGACAGCACCTAGATACCCACTTCTTCGACGGCGAACACCTAGACGCCCACTTTTTCAACGGTAAACACTTAGAGACCCATTTCCTCGACGGCGAATACTTAGACACTCATTTCCTCGACGGCGAACACCTAGACACTCATTTCCTCGACG
>NW_017297897.1:23868-24937 GCF_001594075.2 Trachymyrmex cornetzi | reverse complement strand
AGGGGGAGGGGAGGGGGTGCAATGAGTCAAAGTTGGTGGCGGTATGAGTGAAGGGTGAGAGACGTGAAGGATGAGAGATACTTTAAAATTAAAATTCGGATGGCCTTGAACGCGGACAGAGAAGGAAAAGGAGGAGGAGAAGAAGACGTTGCTTCATTTTTCATGAAAAATCATCACTTATCGACCACTCGTATGTCCAGAACGGCTTGACCGATTTTTAATTTTTTTTTTTTAAATTACTCGTGACGATGCCGCCTTCAAAATATGTTACGTCCGATTCAAATTTTTTTATATTTTATTAGTTATGCAATCTCCAAAAATGGACTTTGGTGGTACAGGATAAGAGACTTGTAGTGTCTCTTATCTCTTATTTTTTATTTTTGAACATGGCCGGAGCTACTACCGCGTCTCCTGATGTATAATAATGCGCGGGATTGAGACCGTAACTCGCGACACAACTTTCGCGGAAATTTTCGAAAATGTCGGCTAATAACGATACATCGGTTTTCAAGTACAGATCGCTGTACTCGCCGAGAGTTCGGATGGAGAATCGCTGCCATACGTTCACGGCGTGAGCGTAACCGCCCTCGGATACTGTGTCGCCCGTTAACGAACTGTAAAATGATTCGCGCGGTGGTAACTCGGTAACTTTCTTCTAAATTTTCGATACAGTCAATGTATTCATATGGAAATACACCTTTACGCGTGAATAGATCGAAATCTTTCATGCTAAGATTAAAAAATTCTGACCTTGTAATTTTTAATTTGTCTTTATCGAGATACGACGCCAACTTATCGAGGCTTGTACTTAGAAATTTGAAAGGATCAATGAATCTTAGTTTTATACAATTTTTCTGAAAATGATTTTCATTTTTGTCTTTGGTGCTATCGACGTGTTTAGTGAATGATATGTATTTTTCTTTCGTAACGGGTAATACATCTACTTGTCCGTCGTACGAGGTAGCTATTTCTTTAATTATAAAGTGCGCGTCATACCCCGATAAATTATGAAATACAACCGGAATACACAGCGAAGTTTTATAATTTAAATTGCAATTTGAATCCGCGG
>NW_017297897.1:21371-23586 GCF_001594075.2 Trachymyrmex cornetzi | reverse complement strand
TTGGTATGTGTACGATGACGCATCTTCTTTGTCGGGCTCCGTCTTCCGCAGGACGCATTCCAGGTCAGCGTAGATGATGAATGGAACGCATTCCCTATTGCGGTGGTTTCCAAATTCGAGCCACCTGTCGTCCTCGCTCGGCAGGCGGATGGCGCAGTCGTTGATTTTCCCACAGTCTATTGTGTGCGACTGCAACCTTTCTCTCGACCCAAAATAGTGAAGGCACCTGTAAATAAAAAACAAAAAATTATAACTATTACCATTATTTTTATTAGTAAGGTGGAAAATAATTTTTTTATGTGTGTACTTACCGGTCGAAGAAAAATTTCTTGTGCTCCATTCTTGTGACTTGCGATCTCACGAGACGGGACAAGTTCTTGATCCATGCGAAATGGCCCACATTGTCGTCCGTGGATCTTGCAGGTACAGGAGATTGATATGCTTCTCCTTCTTATCGCTGGTGAGCCGTAGAGGAAGGATCTGTTTGTTTTCGATGCCGTACACGTTGATCGACATCGCGTTTAAACGTTCGAATTTGTTAATGTCTTTCAATATCATTGGAAACTCGATACCCGCAAGATTTAACACTGCAGTGTAATGTGGATACGATGATTCCCGATACACATGTTCTTCAGCCGGATACAGAGCGGCGACCACGCGAAGTACGCATTGTCCGTCGTACGCACACTGATTACCGCTCGTTTCGTCACTATTTTCCGCGGCACTTCGACATAACATCCCGCGCCCATAAGATTCAGTTTGTTCACGTTGATAGTCAAATTCAGGATTCGCGACAGCGCCCACCCACTGTCGCGTTCCTGGAACTCTTCGAGCGACGCCAATGTGGGCTCGATGACGTGTCGCTCGTAACACTCGCGCAAATCGGTGCATCGATATATTTCAATGTTCTTAGTGTTTATACTCTTAATGGCTCGTTTGTCATTCGTTGCAAATTCACCGTTGAACGCGGTATTCACTTTTGCACTACCGTGTCTTTCTACAGCGTCTTGCACGCGCTCGAGCACTATTTCTCTCGCGTCTTCTAAAAACCGCCGCGGCTCGATGTGATTAAAGTTTATCACCGCGCCCGTCAATATACGCCTTTCAAACGCGGCATCAATCTTTCGCCAGACGAGAGATTGCTCGTTGCCACTCGCGTATTCGTCACTCGCGTGGCCACCACCAATGTGCACGAACCGTCGCTCCAATTGCGATTTTGCACCCGTGAGTCGCGCGATCCTCGCCACCACGGATTGTCTATGTCCAACGGCGAGACACGGACGCTTGGCACGATAAAGTTCTTCGAGCCGCTCGATGCACTCGTCGCATCATTGCAACCACGCGAAGCACTCCACCAGAGTAGCAACCTGGCTGCACTGCTCCAGCAGTTCGCGTTCCACTCGCTCGTTTTCCATGTCTTTTTCAGTCTTTAAATCACGTCACACTTTTGCACAGAGCACTTGCAAGTGACTCGGAGGCACGCGTTGCAGCACCGCAACGATTCTAGAATGTCATAACATTCCATCACTTTGTCATTATGTTTGAATGCGAAAATACACTGTTCACACTTATGACATCGATCGTTGCATATATCTAAAAGCAGTTTTTTTGGCGGTACCTCACCGGGAAGAAATAAATCCGGAAAACATTCAATAATCAGCAGTTCGACACACTTGTCACTACCCGCGGGAATCTTAATGCACTTGCACCTATACGGGATCCAATCTGCGATTATCTTCGCCCAATAGTAATCGTCCTTCATTACATCGACACTTATATTTTTGTGAACGTTTTTAGCTTCTTCTCGTAACCACGTGTACACTCTCTGTCGCGCGAGTAAAGACCAATCAAAAACATGCTCTGTTATAACTTTTCCATGTTTCTCACCACGTATACCTAATTCTCGGTCGCATAGAAACTGCACCGGCGATATTCGCATACCATTTATGTCTCTCTTTCGCTGATTACCGAGAAAATTCAACACATCTTTTACATTGTCACGGTCTTCCCACATATTTTCCATGTCTCGCTGACGATGTCATTCACAATGCTGTTCAAAAAGTAGTTTTTTAATTTGTGCACTTTGGGCATCTGTTGCACGGATGTATAGTGTACAATCGCAGTCTACAGTTTGTGCAAAATCGACCGTTTAACGCATTAACATAATCGGTATTATGCTTCTTTATATAATGCATGCCCACGGTATCGATTCTCG
>NW_017297897.1:20653-21213 GCF_001594075.2 Trachymyrmex cornetzi | reverse complement strand
CACAGATTCTTCGTCGGATGAATCTTCATTCAGTATATCCTCAAAATTTACTTCCAAGTTTTCTTCTGCCATTTTATATTATAAAAACACACTTCATCACAAATATTCGCGGACGTTTCCGTAAAGTCGCACGTTTTCCAGTATTCTCGACTACGCCGATTATGTTCGCATGATGGTTAGCCACACTTTTCGCACTGCTTTTACTGCGATCGATTCGACAGTTTCTCAAGGCACCAACTGAAGTGTCGAGCCCTTATGATCTATATATATTTCGTTATGTCCAGTGGACTCCACGATTTCTCCGTTTCGTGAAAATTCCGACAAAAAATAGTCGTTAGGACAAAGCGTTAGAACAAACATAAAACTCGAACGTCACTGATCGACGAGCATGGCAATATTCAAGAAACGTGTCATTAGAAATCTTCCCAACAATATTGGAAACATAAGAAAAAACATAGATCCTCAGAATCGTCAGATCAATGGCAATAAAATTTATGGCAAACCATGTAGAGAAAATCATATTTCCAAACGCGTAAAAGCAAGTTGAAGGGCGTTTTTTC
>NW_017297897.1:19778-20251 GCF_001594075.2 Trachymyrmex cornetzi | reverse complement strand
AAAATCGATCGAGCGCAAGGGGTACCATCCCTTACAGCAAGGTCCGCCAAGTCCCCCACCACAATCGAAGGAAAATCCGAGATATTGAAAATGTCCCAACGAAAAAGCATTAAAGTCACCAACGAGTTCCTCATCATCAGCGCAATCAAAATATAAGCCATAAGATATTGCATTTATGGTGACTAGTGCTAATACATATTATTCTCTGCTGAAAAAGCGAATAGTGATCAAAAAGTTTTTTTTTATTCTCTTTTTTCCAGAAACCGCTACTAGCGACGTCCGAGCCACCGATCGTGTTCGAAGGCTGCTATCGCAAAAGAATATTATAAAATAAGAAAAATCGGTGTAATTAGATGAGAATAAAAATAAATTCGTTCACATCACTATATATGTATATGTACTTTATTTTACTACCTATCCTTTGCCCTAATAAAAGAAAAAGAAAAGAACACAGCGTATTGTGAAAACTAAGT
>NW_017297897.1:17742-19640 GCF_001594075.2 Trachymyrmex cornetzi | reverse complement strand
GCTCTAGCCACATAGAGTTAGAACTCGCCTACTATACCTACTCTCAATAATTATGAAATTTGGTTGTATTTAGGTATTTAAAATAATTAATAAATATTGTTTCTCTACAGAAAAATTACATTACGCTATATCTTGGTCGAAAAACGGTTGGAGCATATACCCTTTATAACACTTTTCGTTCTATAACTATTTGTTTTTTGTCCATGGCAATATTTTCTTTTTTTGTGATGTTTTTTGTTGTCTTGTACGTGACTGCAGTCCCCAAAATCTTACTGCCATTCCGCATGACGTCATACCCCACCACCGAAGAATCCCCGCGCTACGCTTCCCCTCGCCTATGAGTATCCCCCGCACCCCGCGCTCCCCTCTAGCCCCTGGCTTAGAACCGCTACACTATACCTACTTATTACCCTGAAAAGTAACTGATATATTATTCAAAGTCCTAATTCAAGGTGAACATACATAAAGCATATTCTCAAAAATGTAAAGCATTAAAAATTTAAATGATTATCTGATAATATATTACCATAAAACGTATTGATATTATCAAAGTGCCAGTTAAAGTGTATCCTGAAAAATGTACAATTAAAAAATTTAAATGATTATCTGAAGATATATTGCCATGATAAGTAACTGATATATTATTAAAGTTGCCTGTTCAAAGTTAACATACATCAAGTGTATCTTCAAAAATTTCAACCTTTAAATATGTAAATGATTATCTAACGATATGTATTACTATGACAAATAACTGATATTATTTAAGGTGCCAGTTCAAAGTGAACTTACATAAAGGGTAAATATATATCTAAATTTAATTAATATATATTCATGAAAAGTAACTCATATGTTATTGAAGGTGCGAATTTAAAACGAACATACATACATACAAGTAAAACAGATTACAATTTGATTATAAAAAATAAGTGCGATATGTTATTCTTAGTGTACAAAATATAAAAGTCTTTTATTGAGATTTGACTTAAAATTTATACTAGCACGTACAATGAAAAATAATTGCTTGTAATTCCAGAGTACCAATTTGTTAATGACTCGGAAAAAGAACATGGCGGCTTGCTTTCAAAACTTTGACGAGTTTCTCGGTGTCCATTTAGAAATAATATCGAAGCTTTTACAGAGTAGTTGAGAGAATGGGTGGAATGAAGGCACAACTCTACTTAGATCCTTTATCAGAAAATTAGCTTTTTTATATAATATCGATAGTAATAGAGAAATATCGTAACATGTAACTTCTTAAGGACATTTGTCACGTCCGGGGCGCGTGAGTGCGGATACCCCTCGGACGCGGCGTGGGCCCGTCCAACGACGGCTCGGAGTGATTCTCGCCCCGAGCGGCAAGGGCGGTAATCACGGTTACCGGAGTTAAGGAGGAAGGTCGACTGTCACAAAATGATTACGTAGAAAATTTAATTCGCGGAGTTAAAGACGTTTATTTATGTACACTTTTCACTATGAATTCACGCGTGGAGCAGAACTGTCCAGTGACAGTCTCAATTTTGACGACTTTGGGCAGTGGTCTCGCGGGTAGAGGCGGTGGAGATGGCAGATCCTGGCAGTTGCCAGGCACGGGATGGTAGAAACCAGGCGGCTGGACAATGCGGGGGTCGGCGAATTCCCGCGAGTCAAAGTCCGCGCCCCAGTAATATTCGCGCTGCATCCGTTTTAGGGCTTTGTCCCGACCGGCGTGGTTTCCTTTTGGCATCTACAATATACCCGCTATTACTAACGACAGACGGCTAGAGCTAGGGTGAGCGGCAGGGGGCCCTGAAGGGGGCTCTTGCTCTCCGCTCGGAAGGGCGGCCAGGGCTCTGTCTTGAGCGACTGGAGGCCTGGGTTAGGACGCTCTGAAGGCCCTGAGAGGGGCTTCCTAGAACGGA
>NW_017297897.1:14786-17689 GCF_001594075.2 Trachymyrmex cornetzi | reverse complement strand
TGCGCCACGACGCGCGAGGCTTCCTGCTCCAGATTCACTGAATTATAACGATAATCGGACGACACAGACGTTACAGGCGCTCCGAATCGGCTTAATTATGCCCGCGAGGAAGGAGAGTGAAAGAAGAGAAAAGAGAAAAAAAAGAGAGAGAAAATGAATGTTAAACGTTTTTTTCTATTTAGATTTCTAGTAATAAAAATATATATAAAATATTGAATAAAATGACTGAGATTCGTGTATTCTAATGGTTCGCACGCGATAGTTCAGAAATTTAATGTTTACACAAACGGAGGGTAATGTGACGGATACGGAAGTGCCACATGCAACTCACTTTGCGTCGCGGTGTTGCTCGACTATCCTTGAATGTGCCTATTACGGAAGATGGCCCTCAGGATTTTTGTGAACGCACCCTGCTTCTAAGGACGACTCTCTAAAGAAGTCCACCACGCAACCTCTCACTTGCGGCACTCTGACACCGAACTCTAATAACGATCCTCTGTTTCTTAAAAGTCTGAGACCGACTGAAGACGCAACTCGAAAATTTTAATGATAATGATCGAAAATTCTAAAAGACTAAAACTCTAATATAATAATTGAAACTCTAATGTCCGAAACTCTAATGATCGAATGTTCGCTGGCTGACTTTGATGTGCGCTTTTATATCGTTAGAAGTGGTGGTGCTGAGCGGGAAAGGGGGTTGACTTGTCAACAGTTACCGGAATCTTTTGAAATGTTCTAAAACTTTCGATCTAATGATATTTCATTAGATTTTACTGTCTTAAGGGAGGAATTTGCCAGATTTAAATGTTGACAGGGCCCTCTTAGTCGCTCCGCCCCTGTGCTGCATAATGTGCAGTCGCTGTGCGCGTTTATTCGCGTTACATTCCGTCGTATGATGTTTCCCTTTTTTATGTATAGAGTTTTGGATACAGAGCGTTCGTGCGTTGCTTGTATTGCGAAGCTTCTAACGGACTTCCGCAGGTCTTGTTAGAAGCTTTTGGTGCACTTGCGGATGCCATTCAGCTACGTATTCTCGAACTTAAGCGCAGTATTAGCTGCTTTATGAATCGGCGAAGCTAAATTTGCAATTGCAATTATTGAATTTAAATGAAATAAATTTATTGATTAATTTGGAATACTGCGATAGGTCGAGAATAGCAGAGGGCCTCTTAGTTCCCTATGGTTTTATCATTTAATATTATGGGGTGCTAATTCGTCTCACTATGGATTTAATTGGATTTTTACGCGATTTATTATATTGGGTCGCACAAGCGCAGTACGGTTTTGTAACAGCCGTTTGATCACGCGCTAAGCGCGTGATCACGGTTCGCGAGAATTTCGCGGCTGTCGTGACAGTTCGTGTTGCCACGGCAACGCGTCTGGCGTCGTTAAAAGTGACGTTCGCCTGCGCGCAAATTTCGGCGGACGTTACAACATTACATAAATTTATTTAATGCTGCACGCGTTTGTATATTAAATCAAGATTTTGTAATTAGATCTTTATTCTGCCCATCTCTTCAATAATGACACCACTTAAAGTACAAAAAGTATCATATTAGAAGTATTTTCTAAAGTTTATTTTCTAAAAATTATTTTCTAAAGTTCTAGAACAAAGTGAATATATATTACGTCAAATAATTAGTAAAGTTTTTAACCGTATAACTTCTCTGTACATGACCCGAGAATTAATCTATTTTACTTGTCATGATAATATATATTGTTAGATAATCATTTAAACTATGAACTGGCACCTTCACTAATGTATCGGTTACTTCTCATGGTAATATATCATCATATAATTATTGATTTTTAAAGGTTTAAATTTTTGACGATACACTTTATATGTATATTCACTATGAACTGACACCTTTGATAATATAGCAGTTTCTTCTTCTCAATTTATTTTTTTTAAGAATTTTGGGTTTACATAATATTTGCTCGTTTCAGGCAATAAGACAACGTTTTTTGAACAATACATCACTCGCTGAAAATACGAAATAAATTAAGAATCGGAAGTTCATACAAAAATTCAAAATTGTACTAAAGAAAGATTGAAGGCTTTTCATCTGAACCATTTTCATAATTCTTATATTTCAATATTCCATTCATCGAAAGTTTTTTGAAAGCAGGCCGCCATGTTTTTTTTCCGAGTCATTAACAAATTGGTATTCTGGAATTACAAGCAATTATTTTTCATTGTACGTGCTAGTATAAATTTTAAGTCAAATCTCAATAAACGACTTTTATATTTTGTGCACTAAGAATAACATATCGCACTTATTTTTTATAATCAAATTGTAATCTGTTTTACTTGTATGTATGTATGTTCGTTTTAAACTCGCACCTTCAATAACATATGAGTTACTTTTCATGAGAATATATTAATTAAATTTAGATATATTTACACTTTATATAAGTTCACTTTGAACTGTCACCTTCAATAATATCAGTTACTTGTCATGGTAATACATATCTTAACAAAATTACCTTTTTTTAAAAAAAGTTAAAAAAAGGCGCCAAGCGTGCATTTACCTTCCATAAAAAACTGTATTTTACATAAACTAAAAAAAAAAGAACCGTTATATAAATAATATAATTCAAGTGGTAATATTGTTAATTTTTTATTATAAATTACCCTCCAATACTACGTATGCATGTATTAAAAAAAAAAATAAAATCAAACCTTTAAATTACGCCAATTGCAAAAAAAATATATAATTTCTTGCAACATATAACATATACTATTGTATTTTATAAATTGCGAAAAGAACATATATTTTATATAATATATTATAGGACCGTACATGTGATAACACAAACTATAGAAAAAAGCCTTACACGGTCTAGCTGGATCTTAATGCTTGTATGATTCTTATGTGAATTTATATACCACGTATGTAGTC
>NW_017297897.1:14360-14645 GCF_001594075.2 Trachymyrmex cornetzi | reverse complement strand
GATGAATAACATATTAAAAACTGTAAATAATTAATTCTTATTGCGAAAAATATTACCTCGGCCGGGAGTCGAACCCGGAACATATATTTTATTGCAACATATAACATTTAATTAACGAGTTGAATTAACGAATGATACGTACCTTTATCTTTCTATTCAAGAGTCTTTTATATTTGCAATGGAAAACAACATTTAATTTCAAAAAATTAAAGACGAAGCATCACAAAATGAGAACATTTTATTAAAATAAAATTTTTTATGTAAAAAACTTTTTTTTTTTTTTTT
>NW_017297897.1:7584-7815 GCF_001594075.2 Trachymyrmex cornetzi | reverse complement strand
CCCCGTCCCGGGGGCCGGCAGGCTCCCCGTGGCCGGCTCCGCTCCTTAGGAGGACGGGGCTCCTAGCCCCCGCCGAGCTCTCCGGGCCCGAAATCTCCATGGGGCGGGGGGAAATCGCCCCGCCCCGACTGGGCCCCGCCCGGCCCCGCCCGGCGGGCGAGGACTCCGGGGGGGAGGGGGTTTTCCTCCCCCTCTCCCACCGCGCCCTCTCTGCACCGAGGACGCGGAGCT
>NW_017297897.1:6369-7104 GCF_001594075.2 Trachymyrmex cornetzi | reverse complement strand
CCGCCGAAACGATCCACGGGGGAGCCCCCTCACCACGACAAGGTGGCGGCCCGCGAGGGGGTTACGTAAAAAACCTTGACGCGCTGCTAAACCTCAAAATATAATAAGTAATGTTACATAAAAGAAATAAACATGTTTACTGTTTAATTAACATTAATTAATAATCAAACATAAAATTACAGTAGTAATACTAGGAGGGTTCTGGTCCATGGGGCTAGAGGGGAGTGCGGGGCATGGGGGGTACTTGTAGGCGCGCGGGAAAGGCGCGGGGCGTGCCCGATGGCGCGGGGCAGGAGGGGGAGGCGCTGGAAGGTCCCGGCGTTATCGGGTGTTTATATAAACACCCGAAAAAATGCGTTTGTCGTCGCCGTTGTCACCGCCGCTGCTGTTGTCACCGCCGCCGCCGCCGCCGTCGCCGCAGATCCCGCACCAGCCCCGAAATGCGTCGCGATACTATAATGTGAATAAGATATTTTGTTTAGGAGATCGGTAACATGTCGCGAATATGACACGACGTGTTAAGAGAAGCGTCGATAGCGATTTTTTTCTAAGAAATGATAGGTGACACATCGCCGATGCTGCGACCTAATAGAGGGTAGACAAAGGGACAAAGAAGTTTCAAATGGAATATATAATGAATCATCAGCGCGCGGTACCTCAGTTGGTGTCCTGTATGATTACCGAATCAATCATTAAGTGTAATGCAAAAAGTATGGTAGACCATCTTGTGAATGT
>NW_017297897.1:5644-6278 GCF_001594075.2 Trachymyrmex cornetzi | reverse complement strand
TCGCGAATATCAGAGACGAAGTGTTCGAAGTTATTGATGAAATGGAGGTAGATTTTGCGGAGATACTGAATGAAGATTCATCCTACGAAGAATCCGTGTTATACGACGACACCGATTTTGCCAGTGACTCGAGCGAATACGATACAGATCTTGAAGAAAAATTTGTACCATCTCCGGCAATTCGTGCACTGAACGGTCGTACCAAACATTGCATGATTCAGTCCTATTACACAACGGGCGGTCCTTTAACCGTATGTGCAGCATGCATGGTCCTTTTGGCTGACATCGACACTATGGGAATGTATTATATATAGAAGCATAATATTAATTATATTCATGCATTAAATGATCGATCTTGCACGAATTGCCGAGTGGCACTGTACACTATATTTCCGTGCAACAAGTGTCCACAGTGTACAAATTAAAAAACTATTGCAAACAATATTGTGAGCGAGACATGGATGTACGGTATTGTGAACGAAATATAGATGTACAATATACTAGAAAAGATGCGATACGCGTTCTAGGAAAATCCACGACAGAGAGAGACACAAGAGTAGCAAAGCAAGGTATATCCTCGCCCATGGGATACCCCGCGGGGTGAGGGGTCGGGGGGAAAACTGGGCGAGAAGGG
>NW_017297897.1:4329-5483 GCF_001594075.2 Trachymyrmex cornetzi | reverse complement strand
CCCTCCCCCTCGACCCCTCGCGTGTTCAGAACCCCCATTGCCGTATGCTCGATCTCGCTCGCACCAACGCTCGCGTATCTGGAATCCCCTGTGCTGTATGTTCGATCTCGCTCGCGCCAACATTCGCGTCGATGGATTGGCTCGAAGATTTTTGGAAGGACATACCGCGACATGTCACGATTTCGTGGGTGACGTCATCGATTGCGTTCGATTGTACCACACACACTTTTACTTATGCTTTTTATGTTGGGATACCACATCCTTAAGGATATGATAAGAATCTATTGTTCTTTCGTTATCTTTCGTAACAGTACCTCAATTTCTCATGCGTAGTTTTGTCTCTTATAAGGATATCTATTTTTATGCAGTTTTGTGTCATCCTCGATAGAAACCACATCCGTTAATACGTTCGATGGGGGCAATGGTATATAAACGCGCATGGGTGAGGCTTTTTTTCATCATACATACTTTTTTGTGATTGTTTGAACGTATTTGTTGAGTATACTACGTTGGAGTTGCAAAATAAAGAACTATCGACGAAGTCCACCGAGAATTCGTTAGAACAACTGTTAGATGAGGATGAAGACGTGTTCGATGAAACGGGTATGGGTTCTATAATCGATTTAATATATCAGACGTGGATTACAAATACGTTTGTTAAAAATGTCAGAATGATGATTGGATGCATACAAATGTATATGATGAAGCAGAGAAAAATAGATCCGAATACGATACGTATATGAAGGAGGCAAAGACAATGAGAGATGCATTACTGTCATTTTTGGAATCGTTGAAGACGAGAGGTTTGTTGAATTCTATGTATTCTATGGAAGAATTGAATCGTTTCTTCTCTACTCCCGAGAGCAAAGTGTTGCAAAATTTGTTTATGGAAGATTTCATAACAAAAAATACATTCTTCGAATGGTTGCACGATCTGAAGGAGTATGTTAGATGTCATATGGCGACACTTAGCGATGCATCGAATATCGATTGTGAGATTTTTACATTGTCAGCAGAAGTGAAATCTGGAGGTATGAGCGCACTTTTTGCTTCAACCTCGAAAGAGCAAACCGATGGAATATCCCAATATATTACAAAACTGGAAAATGGTCATCTGTACACCGTAGGAACTCCGGAAGGACAAACTGGATATC
>NW_017297897.1:0-567 GCF_001594075.2 Trachymyrmex cornetzi | reverse complement strand
GATTGATAGGTTCGCAATTGAGTAAGAGTACGAAGAAGAAGCATTTGTGTGATAGGTAGGTTACTAGTTGAATATATATTAGTTGTATATAGTAATAAAAAAAAGCTATGTAACGCGTATGACTTGCTACTTTACAGATATCTACATTATTCTCCTACGAGCGAGAAATTATCGCTTCACATCGTTGACTGTACTACGACGAACGAATGTGCTATTATTCTTCCGAACGAGAACGATAAATGGTTATCGTTTCGTGGTTACAATAAGAAGGAGCGACTTGTCTTTACCGTTTATGCCGATTTGGAGTGTATATTGAAGAAGATATTGACGAAGAAGACCACCGATGAAAACATGTCAAGATTCTCCTATCAACATCACAAGGTGTTTAGCGTAGGGTACTACGTACGTTGTGTATATGACGAAACTATGTCGATATATAAATCTTATCGCGGTGAGGATTGCGTATGGTTTGTCAAGGAATTATATGATTTGGCACATCGCGCGAAACGATATTCGATAAGAATATGACTATGGCGGAGTTTACATCAAACGTCGAGTGGGAACAAT
>NW_017297896.1:0-519 GCF_001594075.2 Trachymyrmex cornetzi | reverse complement strand
GCGTTGGTGAAACTGGCCCAAATGGTGCTTCTCGGAAAGAATCACCATTTGGGCCATTTTCACAAACGCCAATTACTTAATCGGCCGTGAATCTGATCACGTTTGCTGTTTAGTAGAACTAATGATATGTATCATTTGTATAAACGATTTGATATAATTGGCGCCAAGTTAAATTCAATGTAATTCGAACAAATTAAATTTTACCATTTTATTCCTCCCAAAGAAAAAATAATTTATTTAACTCTAATGATATGTATCATATTCGTATAATTGATATCAACAAAATTGGCGTCAAGTTAAATTCATCAAAATTTTATCAAAAAAATTGTATGTATTATTCCTATAAAAGATTTGATATCAAGACTTATTACTTTTATTATATTACAATTATATTGTTATTGTTACTTTTAAATTATATACAATTATCTTTTATAATTTATTTCTATTAATTACCATTCAAATCGTTCGTACAAATAATACATACCATTAGATTAATATTCATTATTTATTTAATTTGGC
>NW_017297895.1:6132-6692 GCF_001594075.2 Trachymyrmex cornetzi | reverse complement strand
GTAAGTATAACAGATAAAATTATTATGTTCTTCGTTATATCTTTCCCACAGTACATATATTGTAGTGTAATCTTTAACGTACACACATACACATACGTTCATACATACACATTCGTACGTACACGTTCGTACGTACACGTTCGTACGTACACGTTAGTACGTACACATTAGTACGTACACGTTAGTACCTACACGTTTATACGTACACGTTTATACATACACGTTATTACATACTCGTTCATACGTACACGTTAATACGTACACGTTTATACGTACACGTTCGTACATACACGATACATAATTAACGCAAATTCTAAAAAGGTGATTCTCGACAATTTAGAAGTTGTCATAAATTTTCACACTACTTGAAACTGACGGAATAACCCTTACTCCATAATGCAAGTAGACATAGTGTGTTTGGTGCATTGCTACCGCCAATCAGAACTTGACCTTTTATTTATTCATTTTTTATATTCATACTGAAATATTTAAATAATAAGATCAACTTTGGTTGATTATAGGATTTCATTTACCTAATTGATGGAACTAAAATGTATTTT
>NW_017297895.1:687-1083 GCF_001594075.2 Trachymyrmex cornetzi | reverse complement strand
CCCCAATAATGGCTGCACGTATCATTGTTATCGGTGTTTACGTAAACACCGCGATAGCGCCGGGCCTTCCTTCGCCTACGGTTCCCCCGCGCCACCAAGTACCCCCCGCGCCACCAAGTACCCCCCGCGCCCCACACTCCCCTCAGAGCTCCCGAGTTAGAATCACCATAGTATTACTACTGATTACCTCACGCAATGACGCTACACGACAACGCGATTGATTACGTGCCCTAGGACGATCCCAACGAGCTAGTGGATCGTCTACGATTGCTCGACCTTCGCACCGAGCGGGCAACAACGCTCACGACAACGAGATGCTGTCGATCATCGAGGAACTCCGCAAAGCCGGTCTTATTATAAATTAAATCGTGTATCAGTGAAACGAGGCAGTCGAGT
>NW_017297895.1:0-485 GCF_001594075.2 Trachymyrmex cornetzi | reverse complement strand
CTCGAGCCTCAACAGAGGTCACCACTACATACTCACCGTCATCGATGTGTTGAGCAAGTACGCGTGGGCAGTGATGCACATTTGGCTCCCCGACAACACGGAATCCAGCCCCACCACTTTTACCCCCATCTACTGGCATCGAGTCGGCCGTCTTCGCCGCGAGAGCGAGCGAGACAGCGAGAAGCAGCGCCGGTCCTTTTCGCTCTACCAGTAAATCGTAAACACATGCGAGTATTAGAGCGAAAAGGACGGCCGCTCTATCTCGCTATCTCGCTTTCTCTGCTAGTCGCTTGTTATAAGCGACCGAAAACCGAAAATGTACTTTCTCGGCCGCTCGGCGTATTCTTATATAGGGTATCCCGATCTTTTTTGCCAATCACTTTTGTATTCATAAAGCGGATTAAACTGAGTCGAAAAATCCTCTACCATTTTGCAATTTTCGCAATAGTTAACAAGATATTAATTACTAAAAATTGCAAAATATT
>NW_017297894.1:0-676 GCF_001594075.2 Trachymyrmex cornetzi | reverse complement strand
ATTTTAAGTTATGTTCAGTATATGTTTAATTGAAATTTAATAATGTGGGTAAAACGTGTGTTACTGATAAGGATATTTATTATATAGCTTATTTGGTAGTTTGATAAATAAGATTGAACCATACTATTACGGATTTTTACGTTGGAATTGCGAGTATTATGTAATCGGGTTGTATTTATATTGATAAGGGCCCAAACATAAGGGTCGAAACGTCTATATTTTTATGATATATTTTGTTAAATTCACAAGAGAATAAATTGTACATCCGTTTAACCGATGTTGGCTCTGACGGGCTTTTTTTTATTATTGTATTTGATATATTCTTGCGAGCCTCTATTTTTTTTTAGATAGTTGTTATAATAATATATATAATTAGGGTAACTCCGGCAAATACACAGTGCAAATACAAAGTGCGCAGATTGAATTCAATGCACTAAATACAATAAACGCATTACATGAAATATGTACATTATGTCATAACACTTGTAATACATCTGAGAAGATTGTAATTATTATTTATTACTCAATATACATATTTATCATTCTTATTCCTTAATAAAACTTTATAAATGCATTTTATAAGTTATTGTATCATTTTATGTCTTATTTATATGTGTAGAATCTTGAATTTGATATGTTTTCTTTGATGTAATTGAGGGCGAATAAAGCTTTACTA
>NW_017297893.1:0-235 GCF_001594075.2 Trachymyrmex cornetzi | reverse complement strand
TTTGCGCTCACTCTTAAGTCAGTCAAAATAATCGAAATGTCGCGGAAGACCGCGCGCCGCGCCTTTAAATTCGTTATCAAGAGCGTTAAATAATGACGCACTCGATTGATAATGGTATCAAAATAATCCTTAGACATTCTAGTGTCGAAATATGTGCACACTGAAATTTGCTCTCACTCTTAAGTCAGTCAAAATAATCGAAATGTCGCGGAAGACCGCGCGCCGCGCCCTTAAA
>NW_017297892.1:4234-5143 GCF_001594075.2 Trachymyrmex cornetzi | reverse complement strand
TCTACACATTTCGGCGACTTTTACTTAATTTTATTCCTCTTTTCAATCAAAAATACACTATCATTACTGATTAAACCTTGCTCACTTTCTATTTGTTACTTTTTATAAATTATATAATAAGTTGAAATTGACAGTATTAAGTTTTCCAATATGATATTTATAAAAGTTATTTATGTCTCATATTTTAATACTTACGTTATTGTATTTATGTTTTAGTAAGTTATAATTACATTACGCATAATTTAGTTTTCACCATATTTGCAAAATTGAATAAATAAATCTCTGCTTTATGCGCTACTATTTCCAACCATTTTATATTTTTGCGCTGCAAACTTTAAGGCACTTCCCTCTTGGAGCGAAAGTACTGAACACTTTACAGCAGCGAATCCAAAATAATCATTGATTGGAATAAATTAAAATTGAAGAGACGAAGAAAATATCGTTCCGTTTTCACGAGAATGGACAATGAAAGGATGCTTTAAAGCCTATCCTTTTGATTACAGCGTAACACGTCGATTTATCCGCACTGTCATGCGACTGCGGATACAGCGATTTAGTAATCACCCATCTCACATTAATTAATAAGAAACATGTTTTAAACGTGTTTTAAAAAGTTTAAAACATGCTTAATTGATGTTTTTAATATGTTTTAAATACGTTTTTTTTTAGCATTAAAACGAACCTAAATGACCATCGTACACTTTCAACAGGCGACCGTTATCCATTGAGAAACGATTAAAATTTAAATGGATAATTCACCTCCCATGACAATGACCCTCCCACATATTAACATTGTCAAGATTACGACCTTAAGTGACCATCGGACACTTTTGGCAGGCGAGACAACGGGGGTTGAAAAAGGACGAAATAGAGTGAGAAAAAGAGAGGAGTAGTGGGGGTGAGTGGCGG
>NW_017297892.1:1428-3865 GCF_001594075.2 Trachymyrmex cornetzi | reverse complement strand
GCGGGATAAGAGACTTGTAGTGTCTCTTATTTTTGAACATGGCCGGAGCCACTACCGCGTCTCCTGATATTTGAAAACTTTATAATAAATATTCAGTTTTTATATAATAAAGATTCAGCACTTAGCATGTTAAAATAATACACACACATACATTATTTAAATTTGTATCTTAATAAATACAATTTACATTTACATTTACATTTACATTATAGTTTAAGTAATAGTCTAAAAAAGTATAATTAAAAAGTATAATTAGAGCGTATAATTAAAGTCTAAACAAATTTACAGATATTTTTAAATAACAAGAGAATCAGTATCAAAAGATTACAGATATTTTTAAATAACAAGAGAATCAGTATCAAAAGATTTAGTACCAAGAGATTATCGAGGAATAACATAACTTAATAGCTTAATAGCTTAATAGGAATCTGGAACTGGAGCATTAAAACCTCTATTTATGTATTCATTTTGCCACGGAACTTCACAAGCAGGCATTAGAAAATAATCCGCTATATCATCTCGTTGTTTGTATGCTTGTGCTGTCGATCGATGAGCGCTAGTTGGTCTTATATATTGAACACCTGCAGAATGTTCATTCCTCCATGTTCCAGGTATAATATTACCATCTGCTTGTTCTACATCAATGAAAGATGGTGGACAATACAATTCATTATCTTCTGGTCTAGTATCATTTATTGTCTTTAAGAAATTATGTAAACATATTGTTGCCATTACTATTTTATCTACCATGTTTGGATTCATACAGATAGATTTTCTAAATATTCGCCATCGTGACACAAGAATACCAAAAGTGTTTTCGATTATTCTTCTAGCCCGTGACAGTCTGTAATTAACAATTCTTTTTCTTGCATCTAAATGTTGACCAGAATATGGCCTCATCATTTTAGTTGATAATTGAAAGGCTTCATCTCCAACAAAAAAGCATGGCGTATATTGCTTTCGGACAAATTGGCTACCCCTCGTGGTAGATTTAAATTATCACTTAATAGAGCTTTACCAAATGCGGATCTCGAAAACACTCCTGCATCATTATTGCTTCCATATGCTCCACAATCAACCACTGTAAATTTATAATTATTGTCACACGCTGCCATTAGCACTATGCTGAATGTTTTCTTGTAGTTGTAATATAAGCTTCCCGAATTTGGTGGAGCTTGTATTTGTACGTACTTGCCATCTACGGCACCGCAACAATTTGAGAAGTTCCAATCTCTCCAGAATCCTTCGCAAATTTTTATCCATTCCTCTTCATTAGGAACTTGAAGATATATCGGTGAAAGTACTTTTATGAGTAAGGTACATGTTTCCTTGATTACTGAACGAGCTATCGATTCTCCTATTCGATAAGCTAATGCAATTGATAATATTTGGTCACCAGTGGCAAGGAATCTAATGTAATAAATCAAATCAATATAATTAATAGGTTATATATCTACATTCGGATTTATATCTATTTTTTATTTATTTTATGTACTTTGTGTGTGTTCATAATATTATAGTCATTATGGCATATACCTTAAAGTTAAAGCTAGACGTTGTTCAGGCAATAAAGCTCGATGACATTTTTTTGTTAAAAATGGTTTCATCATTTCCAATAGTTCATTAAAGATGCGTACGGACATTCTTGTATACCGGAAGAACATATGTGGATCATTTTTCATCTCTTGGAACAAATGATGAAAATCTCCTTGGTCAAAACGTATCATATTAATAGGTCGTACCCAATATTGTCGATTAGTCCAACGAAAAGATATCCGTCTTTTTAATACCAACACACCAAGAATTAGGACAATTAATGCATGTGTTAGTATTTCTTCCTCGTCGTCCATGCTCTATAAAATAGTATAAAAATAAACGTTAAATATTCAACATAAAAAATTATCAATATTAATTGGTAATAAATGAGGTTAAACTATGCAAATGAAAAATGCTGTATTTGGTCGAGGCGGTTCTTCGTGCTTAATAATATTTCTTGAGACTTTATATAATTTTCAGTTCAAGCTAACTATGCGCCGATTGTTTGTCGATCTTAAAACACAGTTCGAAACCGAAGCTACAGTAATAAATCACAAATTGATTTGATTTTGATGCAATTTTGATGCAGAAATATCAATAGGCACGAAAAACCACTTCGACCGAATATAGCATTTTTCATTACGTGATAAAGAATTATTATATATTCAATATGTAAAAAATAAAATTAAATCAATTTAATTATAAATGCAAACTATATACGAAATGATTTACGTATTATAAAATAATAAGAGAATCTACAAAACTCATGATAAATATTAGTCAATTACCGCGAATATGATAACATACATTCATTTACATTAGACTTTACAGAAATGCAAATCTATCTCTTGATATTTTTTAAATGTATATGTATTATCGCAACTACATATTTATTGTAATT
>NW_017297892.1:0-1164 GCF_001594075.2 Trachymyrmex cornetzi | reverse complement strand
AAAAAAAGTGACATTATTTGGCAATAAAAAATGTTTAAAGCAACGTATCGAAAATCCCGTACGTATTGTACTTCGAAATGTTGTTTTGAATGTACAGTAAAAAATTCGAGTGAAAATATTAAAAATTGTTTGAGTTATACTGCTTGCCGCGTTGAAAAAACGTGTTTCGAGAAAAACGCGTTTAAAGTTTGGAGTTGTATTATGAAAATGATGCAATACTGACGCGTAAACACGTGTTTCTATATGAAAATGCTTCTAAAATTACTCCTAGAGATATCTATTAGTGTGTCACATAACTTAGAAATCAATAAGCAAGGTATTACGCATTACTCTCTCGAGTACAGGTATCCACCCAGCGCAGGTAGCCGTTTCAGAGTCGCCCGACTCGTTCGGTACACAGCTCGGAATTTCGATGAAAAAAATTAGTTTCACGTATAAAAGTTTTTTTCCTCGTATTCTACAGGGTTCAAAGGATTTTTGAAGCCCAAAAAAAAAATTGATTTTTTGAAAATTTTACAGTGGTGTTACCCCTTCTCGTGAACTGAATTACATCTCGATTACTTTTTTATGCAGCTGTCTGCTCGGTATTTAATCTATTCTACCTATAAATTTGAGGTTATCTAATATAAAAATATTACCTCGGCCGGGACTTGAACCCGGATCTCTTGTAAACCGTACGAGCGTCCTGAGCCATGAGACTACCGAGAACTTCGGGTTCAAGTCCCGGCCGAGGTAATATTTTTCGCAATAAATTTATTAATAGTTTTTATAGATTAACATCTTTATAATATATGATGCTTGATGGTAGCATCAAATTATTAAATTGTTTGTCAATTTAATTCGCGATTACTAGAGTAGTTTTAATTGCGTTTATTTAGTCCGGAAAAATTCGGCGCGCAGTTTGAAAAAGACTACAATATGGTATATATGCAAGTACATATATAGTATATATTAGTAATTCAAAATTGAATTATTTAAAAGCAACGAAGATCCAGCTCCAACCGTAATAGGCCATTACACCCTAATATTAATTGAGTTTAACAAATTAAACTTTTGATGTTCTGTATTAATGGAAAAAATTGATATATCATATCTTGCGAGAGTGGCATTTTTTCCCTTGTATCACCTTCCCTCAAATTATTTTAATATTATTAAATTTAATAA
>NW_017297891.1:0-985 GCF_001594075.2 Trachymyrmex cornetzi | reverse complement strand
AAGTATTATTAATTAGTAATAAAGTAGAAAATGGAGGAAATTACTTTTATTAAGGTATTCATTTATATCTTCCCCTCGAAACAAATCAATTTCAGAGACGAAAAACGGCAGGAATTAAGTTTAACACCTAATACAAAGCGCACGTCGAATAGTCGAACGTATACTGAAGTATGAGACAGATGAAATAAGATATTCTCGACAACAGTATAAATACGTCTAGATTCGTACGTATATTAGGTATATATAATATTATGCATGTGTTATGCGTTCAAGCATGTTCTTTACCGCGCTCTAGCTTTGAAAGTATTTATTGCACAAAAAAACTTATAAGACAATTTGTAGAAAATTTACTCAGCTTTATTTTTGAAAAAAACTATTTTTACAGTAGAATGCGTCAAACACGAGATATTTCACAGAAACTCCGAAAAGTACTTTTTTTCGCTGTTTTTTTAATATGGTGGCGCTGGCGGCAAAAAAAGGTGGCAAAATATTGACTGCAGTTCAGGATATCCCAAATTATGATCCTACCAAATATAAAAACTCCTACATTTTGATTAAATAGGGTTTCTATCTCTGGGTACTAGGCTAGAAAGCCATTGTGAGGTAAAATAACATACTTACACACACACACGCATGCGTATGTCGCGACACTCGCGCGCAACACATACACACACTCACACGACACACATACGCTCTCGTACAGTGTTTCTTGATAACCACAGGGTGTATATGTGCGAGTAAATTATACTGCACGATTTCAATTATTTATATGTATAAAAAAATAGGTGTACGTATGAGTTATGTAGGGTGTCTCATAATTCATCCGATAGAGCTCGTGGACAGGTAGAGCATTAAGCTGAGTCGAAAAGTCCTCTACCATTTTGTAATTTTCGTAATAGTTAACAAGATATACATTACTAAATATTGCCGAATATTGATCTTCAATAATTTTTTTCTCAAATACTATCAACTTTACACAAAAACA
>NW_017297890.1:0-764 GCF_001594075.2 Trachymyrmex cornetzi | reverse complement strand
CAAAGAAAGGTTAATGAGAACAATAATGAGCGTTATATATTTATATTTTCTCAATACATTCTTCTTATACAAGTTACACATTAACTTTCCAGACAGACATTTTGGCTCATGGACTAATCTACAAAATTGTCTGTATTTTATAAATGTGCTCGTTAGCTCTATCCACCTCGAGACCTTGATATATCGTCAAGAACTTGATATAATTCATATGATTATATAAAATATCTTAAATGGTTTTGTTACAATAATAAGTGAAATTTATTTTTTTTTTAAAGGCTGTTTCTATGAAAGGAGCACCTGTGCGAAATTGCTGGGGATTCATTGACGGTACAGCACGAGCAATATGTCGACCATCTGTGAATCAACAAGAGTATTATTCTGGTCATAAACGGCAACATTGTCTCAAATATCAATCTGTACTATGTCCAGATGGTATAGTAGTTAGTCTTCATGGACCCTATTCTGGTAGACGACATGACGCAGGTATTCTATAAATGTAGCTGATTTAGCATTATAGCATAGTCAAAGATATATTATATTTTCTTTACAGGTATATTTAGAGACTCGCTTTTGTATCCTCAATTACAAAGGTGTGTATCATTTCCAGATACTAATTTTGTATTTTACGGAGATTCTGCTTATCCTATGCACGAACTATTATTTAGACCATATACGAGTAGAGTATTGTTGTGCCGCTCCATGGCACGGTTCGGGATCCACGAAGGACTCGGGAGTGGTCTCACAATAATAGCACGTTTATGTAG
>NW_017297889.1:293-566 GCF_001594075.2 Trachymyrmex cornetzi | reverse complement strand
TTATATTATACATTTATAAGTATTAAATATATTATATAATACAATTGTGTTTTATTTACATCGGTAATGCCCCCATGGCAGCGTGTGGGACCTGATACGATATACCGCTTATCATCGTGCGGTCTTAGAGCGATTTTTGTTTCAGATATCGTGTACACTTCGTGCAGTTTGAATCTAATGCAAGACTGTCTGCGCGTCATTTCGATTGCATCATTCAAGCAGCATGTGTAATCCTCAAACGTTATGGATTTTGCCACAACGCTGCTCTTGACA
>NW_017297889.1:0-237 GCF_001594075.2 Trachymyrmex cornetzi | reverse complement strand
AGCCCTACGAATTCGGTCATAATGGCGCCGTTGTTCTCATCTTTCATAAGGCCTGGAACTTTTTTATTCGCGAGCGGAATACTGTCCGCGTTGTCAACTGCGTAATCACTCGTGTCGAATCTATTTATATCGCGTTTCATCACATCGTAAATATCGTCACATTGTACGTGATACATATATGAGGCTATCTGTGTCGGTATACATAATTTTACATTTTTCACGAAACACCGGTGCCAT
>NW_017297888.1:0-599 GCF_001594075.2 Trachymyrmex cornetzi | reverse complement strand
CATCCGTACGAAGGTGTGTATACTACAATATTATATTAAACTATTATTAGATTATAAAATGAGGTTGCAAACATCTCGTTCCATTTAGTAGCACAAGTCGACATAAATGTTATTCTGTCTTTCTTGATATTCAGAGAGTAAAAGAGATTGAATAATACTTGTGTCGATTTGTGTCACCAAATGGAAAGCACATATAGACACAAAAGAATGTAATGTTTGATCCGAAGATATAAAACCAGGGTATTCTTCTACATTTCATTGCATATTCTCAAAGTTTACGTCAACAGCTTCCCAAAACACTATAATAAATTAACAAAAGTACAGGATTCTCCGTATAAATACTAAGTATACAGTTTAAAGGGCGAATGAGAGTCAGAATATAAAAACGAATTTCTTAAAATATCGTAACCAATATATTAATACGTAAATCTTAAAAATTAATGTAATAACAAAATTAAGAAGATTACATAAATTAAATTATCCTTACGTGTGATTACATAGTTACAAAAAACGCATATGCTATCAAAACATGTTTTGGCTGCAGAATTGGGCCTTCCTCAGTTATACATATTTCCATTCAACGCATTGAGTATCCAGTG
>NW_017297887.1:365241-375825 GCF_001594075.2 Trachymyrmex cornetzi | reverse complement strand
TGTTTTATAATAGAAATGGAAGTAGATTTTGAAGAGATACTGAATGAAGATTCATCCGACGAATGAAGAATCCATGTTATCCGACGACACCTGTTTTGTCAGTGACGCGAGCGAATACGAAACGGATCTTGAAGAAAAAAATTTATACCAGCTGCAGAAATCCGTGCAATGAACGATCGCACCAAATACTGTATGATTCAGTCTTATTACACAACTGGCGGTCCTTTAACCGTACATGCTGCATGCATAGTGCTTTTAGCTAACATTGACACCGTGGGAATGCATTTTATAAAGAAACATAGTATCAATTATATTGATGCGCTGAGCGGTCGGTTTTGTACGAACTGCAGAGTAGCATTGTACATTATATATCCATGCAATAAATGCCCACAGGGCACAAATTGAAAACTATTTTGAACAGTATTGTGAGCGAGACATGGAAAACCGTGACGTTGTAAATGATGTGTTGTACGTTCTCGGTAATCAGCGAAAGAGAGACATAAATGATGTGCGAATATTGCCGGTGCAGTTTCTACGCGACCGAGAGTTAGGTATACGCGGTGAGAAACATGGAAAAGTTATAACATCGTCCGTTTCTATCTGGTCTTTACTCGCGCGACAGAGAGTGTATACGCGATTACGAGAAGAATGTAAGAACGATGACAATAAAAATATAAATGTCAATGTAATAAAGAACGATTATTATTGGGCGAAGAAAATCGCAGATAAGATCCGGCGTTGGTGCACGTGCATTAAGATTCCCGCGGGTAGTGACAAATGTGTCGAACTGTTGATTATTGACAATATGTGGCAGGGGCTTCGTGGTCATGTACCAAATTTGTTTTTCGATTTATGCAACGATCGATGCTTTGAGTGTGAACAGTGCATTTTCGCACACAAACATAATAGAACAGTGATAGAACGTTATTACGTTCTAGATACGTGGCGGTACTGCAACGTATGTAAACGACTCATGTGCAAGTGCTCCGTGGAAGAGTGTGACGTGATCTAAAGACTTTGATTTTAAAAAATGGAATTCGACGAACGAGTGGAACGTGAACTGTTGGAGCAGTGCGGTCAGGTCGCTACTCTGGTTGAGTGTTTCGCGTGGCTGCAACGATGCGACGAGTGCATCGAGCGGCTCGAAGAACTTTGTCGTGCCAAGCGTCCGCGCCTTCCCGTTGGACATAGACAATCCGTGATCGCGAGGATCGCGCGACTCGCGGGTGCAAAATCGCAATTAGAGCGACGGTTCGTGCACGTTGGTAGTGGGCACGCGAGTGACGGTACGCGAGTGGCAACGAAAGATCTCTCGTCTGGCGTAAGATTGATGCCGCGTTTGAAAGCCGTATATTGACGGGCGCTGTGTTAAATTCTAATTACATCGAGCGGCGGTTTTTAGAAGACGCGAGAGAAATAGTGCTCGGGCGAGTTCGAGACGCTGTAGAAAGACACGGTAGTGCAAAAGTGAATACCGCGTTCAACGGTGAATTTGCAACGAATGACAAACGTGCCATTAAAAGTATAAACACTAAGAACATTGAAATATATCGATGCACCGATATACGCGAGTGGTACGAACGGCACGTCATCGAGCCTATGTTGACATCGCTCGAAGAGTTCCAGGAACGCGACAGTGGGTGGGCGCTGTCGCGAATGCTCAATTTGACTATCAACGTGTGTTCACGCATATTATTAGTAGTGCGATCCTGCGGTCGATCCGATGCGCGCTAACTTACCGACTATCGAGCAGCGTAATTTCGAGGATACAGGATCGACGAGGGCGTCATTGATATAGACAAGTAAAATGGCGAGAAGACACGTTGCGTTGTGAAGACTTTTGTAATTAGTATAGAATAAAGTTTAAGTTCTGGAATCAGATATCAATTCATCCATCCTACATAAAATTGGTCCTTCGAGCCGGATCTGGCAAGGGATCCGCGATACTGAGTTCGGAAAAGAACTCTGGCAAGACAAGGCGCGGGAAGCTCGCGTCCGACATTCAGTGTGTGCGCAGGTGGTGCGTTATCGCCGAGAGCCTGGGCGTCAGGGAGGCATCGAGGAATCAAGGATAGCCGACGACAGGTTCATCGAGGGCTGCAACAATTCACGCAGCGGGGCGAGACGACATCAGTGCGATCGAGACAAGCAAGGTTAAGTTGCGATAAGTCAGCACATATCATTCACAATGAGCATCGAGGAGTTTCGTAGTCGTAGAGGCTATATCAAGGGGAAGCTCACACGCATAAGGAGCTATGTCGACGAAGTAGCAAACAAAAGAATCGTTCCTACGCGCGAGGATTTGTCGGTGCGTCTCGAGAAGCTAGACGCAGCTGACAAGGAATTTCAATGTGGCGCAGAGAAAATAATCGAGGTGAGTCAAGAGCAAGTATTATCAATTGACGATGTAGCAGAACAAGAAAAGTTTTAAGGTCGATACTACGAAATCAAGGCCACGCTAATCAGATGGATCGAACAGCTTCAAACACAGACAACAAGCAACGATAGCAGAAATCCAAGCACGCTAGAACGAGTAATTGAGCAGCAGGCAGAGATGTTACGTCAATTCGCTGTACTACGAACGGACGGTCAATCTTCGACAACGAATATCAAGTCTCGTGTGAAGTTACCGGTCATAAAATTGCCAACTTTCGACGGCAAGGTCGAAGAGTGGAAACATTTCTCTGATTCGTTCAAGACATTGATTCACGACAGTGAATTGTCAAGGGTACAAAAGCATCAATATTTTGTGAGTGCGCTCTCAGGAAGTGCGGCAAAGGCAATCGAAGCGATCGAGATTTCCGAACAGAATTACGAGGTCGCATGGAACCTCTTGAGAGACCGTTTCGACGACGACAAGACGTTACGCAGACGTCATATTCAATGCCTCTTCGAGATGTCACGAGTGGACAAAGAATCAGCTACCGCAATTCAGAATTTGATCGACCACACTCAGAAGCATCTGAGGATCCTGAAGGGTTTACAATTACCCACCGACGCGTGGGACGAGCTAATCTTATTCATGATGGAAGACAAACTCGACAAGGTGACAAGACGTCACTGGGAGGAATCCATCGAGGCCAAGGACAAGGCATCGGTCGACATGATTATGAGCTTTCTTCAACGAAGGTGTCAACTACTCGAGAGGATGACGACGACCAATGTTCATGTCAAGAAATCCAGCTCTCAGCTCAAGGCGAAATCGGTTACCACCAATGAAACCTCATCAAGGAAAGGCAGTCAAGGCAGCAAGCCAGTCACACTCGTAGCAACCGCCCATATCAGTGGGAAGTGCTACGTGTGCAATGGATCTCATCTCATCTACTCTTGTGAGAAATTTCTGAAGATGAGTGTGGACGAACGGATGGCTGAAGTCAAGCGTTTAAAACTCTGCACCAATTGTTTGAAAAACGATCACTTCGTCAAATCATGCCGAGCGAGCTCTTGCAGGGAGTGTTCAGGGCGACATAACACATTATGTCACAAGCAGGCCGGTGGACAACCTCTCATCTCAAGCAAGGACATCTCAACCAGTGAGGCCAGCCAGCCGAGTACCGTAGGGGAAGGTCCAGCAGTTCATCACGTTTCAAAATCGAAACCCGCTAAGTATACTTTGTTGTCGACGGCAATTGTAAACACAACGCATGCGAACGGTTCAATCCAACAACTGCGAGTACTGTTAGATAGTGCAAGCGAGGCTAATTTCATCACAAGGTCAGCATGCAACAGATTGGGATCAATCTCATTTGAATTTAATAAATCAATTTCCGGGTTGAATGACATGTCATGTAAAATCAGTCAATTTAGTCATATTACAATTAATTCCCGCGTGTCAACTTGTCAGATAACTGATCAATGTCTCGTTATACCGAAGATAACAAAGGATCTGCCTGGAGTGATGATCAATGTCAAATCACTTGCAATTCCCAGTACAATTAAGTTAGCCGATCCACAATTTTCCAATCCAGGCCAGATTGACATGTTGGGCGGAGAATTCTTCCTACAATTACTTGGTCAAGGAAAGATTGACCTGGGGATTGACATGTTGTTGGGCGGAGAATTCTTCCTACAATTACTTGATCAAGGAAAGATTGACCTGGGGATGAATTTGCCAAGCCTGCAGAAATTCGGGTGGATCATTTCAGGTCCAATTCCACTGAATGTAAATACGAGTCGATTGATGAGTCTGCCGACTATCACTACCCTGACTTGTCTTCATGATCAAGGAGAAAACGTGAACGATCAATTAACAAGGTTCTGGGAGATTGACGAGTGTAAGGACAGCAGTCACTCACATCTGTCCAACGAGGAACGACAGTGCGAGAATTTGTTTCAAGCAACCACGTCACGTGATCAGAACGGCAGATTCATCGTTCGACTTCCTTTTCGCGAGAACAAGGCTCTATTGGGAGAATCACGAACGATTGCCGAGAAACGTCTAATTCATCTCGAGCGTAAATTGAAGGCCAACGAGCGATTTCGCGAATCCTATGTCGCATTCATGAGCGAATATATTAAATTGGGACATATATCTGCCGTGTCATCAAATTGCGAACAAACTCATTTCAATATCTATTTGCCACATCACGGTGTGGTTCAAGAATCTCAGGGCGATTCAAAATTGCGAGTCGTTTTTGACGCGTCCGCAAAAACTAGTTCAGGCGTGTCATTAAATGAGACTCTGATGATAGGCGCGACATTACAGGACGATCTGTTTGACATTGTTTTGAGATTTCGACTAAGCTCAATTGTCTTAACTGCCGATATTCAAAAAATGTACCGACAGATCGAGGTAGACGAGAAAGATCGAGACTTTCAAAGAATTCTATGGCGCTTCTCGCCTGACGATCCCATTCAAGAATATCAATTAAATACGGTTACGTACGGAGAGTCATGCGCTCCATTCTTAGCAATTCGATGCGTTAGACAATTAGCAATTGAGGAATCTAAGCATTACGAACAAGCTTCTTACGTTTTACTTCGAGACCTGTACGTTGATGACATTCTGACGGGAGTCAACAGTCTATCAGACGCAAAACTATTGATCGAGCAACTTCAAGATTTACTTAGCAAGGGACAATTTCGTTTGCACAAATGGAAGTTCAGTCGCGCAGAGCTGGCTTCTTTCGTCGAGAAATCAGGTGACTCAGTGGAGGTCCGCGTACCCGTAGCCGAAAATAAATCCGTGAAAACTCTGGGGCTTGAATGGGATCTGACAAGCGACACGTTTCAATTCACTACGCAAGCGAACGTTCAAGTCAAGATGAAAAGAGAACTACTATCAGCGATTTCCAAATTGTTCGATCCACTCGGGATAATAAGTCCAATTGTGGTGCGTGCAAAAATGCTCATGCAGGAGACATGGCAAGCAGATCTCGAATGGGACGACGAACTCCCAGACAGGATTCGAAACGCATGGGACAATTATGTACAAGATTTAGAATATTCGAACGCCATACGGGTTCCGAGACACGCCATGGGTCCTCTACCTCATACCATTGTCAATTTACACGCGTTTTGCGATGCGTCAGAAGGGGCGTACGGCGCGTGCGTTTATATTCAAACCGTGAACGATGCGAACGAATTCCATTCAATGCTGCTATGTGCCAAATCGCGAGTGGCACCTATCAAGAAAATTACAATTCCGAAATTAGAACTTTGCGGGGCAACATTATTAGTTAACATAGTAGATTCAGTACGAAATGCGGTACAGATCGAGTTCAATTCTGTCTGCGCATGGACTGACTCAACGATAGTTCTTGCATGGATATCGGGGGATGTAAGTCGACAAAAAACCTTCGTAGCCAATCGCGTCACTCGAATACTCTCGAGCCTGTCCTCTTCCCATTGGCGTCATGTGCGAGGGGAGGAAAATCCCGCGGACCTCGTGTCGCGAGGAACAAGGCTCGGGGATTTGAAGGACAATTCACTCTGGTGGTCGGGCCCTTCATGGTTGTCTGATTTCGTCGAGTATACAACGGTTGACGATGCAAATACGGGTCTATCCGAACGGGAGTTGAATATGATCCAAGCTGAATTGAAACCTGAGCGGCAAGTCTTCGTCGCTGCCACGAGGGAATCAACGGTACTCGAGTCAATCATCAATCGTTACTCTAAGTTGACTAGGATTGAACGAGTCATTGCCTTTTGTCTACGTTTCATTTCAAACGCCAAATTGAATCGTTCCAAGCGAGTCCTTTCAGAATTGTCTGTCCACGAAATCTTCCAGGCTAATCAGCTCATCGTCAAACACATTCAGCGAACTTACTTCGCTAGAGAAATTGCTGATTTGAGGTCTCAAGGTCAAGTTTATCAGAAGAGTCGACTGCTATGCCTACTGCCATTCCTAGATCAAACAGGATTACTCAGGGTGGGCGGCAGACTCGAAAATTAATCACTTGATTACAATGGGAAGCATCCCATTCTTCTTCCAGGATCGTTTCTCTTTTGATCGAGAGAGAACATCATCGTCTAACACACGCCGGTCCTCAGGCATTATTGTATTCAATTCGCCAGCAATACTGGCCACTTAGAGGACGGAATCTCACCCGTCAAGTAGTTCACGAGTGCGTGCGATGCTTTCGCAGTAAACCAGAGCACGCGACGCAAATCATAGGACAATTGCCGCCAGATCGAGTCAAACCGCAACGGGCATTTTTCGTTTCCGGCGTCGATTTCGCCGGGCCTATCACCACCCTGGTGAGCAAGGGTCGAGGAAGGAAGACCAATAAGTCATACATCGCCTTGTTCATTTGTTTTTCAACAAAGGCCATTCATCTTGAGGTTGTTAGCGATCTGTCCGCCGCGTCTTTCATCGCTGCAATGGGTCGGTTCGTGGGACGACGAGGCTGTCCTCAAAAATTGTTTTGCGATAACGCAACCAATTTCCATGGTGCCAAGACCGAATTGAGAAAGATTTACGAAGCACTCCAAGGAGAATATCGCGATTCAATAGTTGAATTTTGCAATTTAAGGCAGATCACGTGGAGCTTCATTCCACCGTCCTCCCCGCACATGGGAGGCCTGTGCGCTGGTGTGCGATCATGTAAATTTCATTTGAAAAGAGTCATAGGACTCAACCTACTTACATTCGAGGAGCTCAATACAGCGTTGATCCAAGTCAAAGCGTGTTTAAACTCGCGACCGTTATGCAGTTTACCAGCAACCCCTCTAGATTTGCAACCATTAACACCTGGGCATTTCTTGATAGGCGAGCCAATCACAACCCTGCCCGATATCGATGTGACAGATGTAGCTATGAACAGACTAAGCAGATGGCAACTCGTTCAACGCATCACACAAGACTTCTGGAGACGATGGCAGCGTGAATACCTCACGTCACTGCAAGCAAGCACAAAATGGACTCGCAATCGACCAACCCTGGCCATCGGAGATATTGTCATTGTATGCGAGTCCAATTCTCCTCCTCTACAATGGAAGTTGGGCAAGGTCGTGGATCTTCACCCTGGGAAGGACGATCGAATTCGTGTCGTGACCGTCAAAACCGCTTCTGGTACGATTAAACGACCCGTGGTAAAGCTTTGTAGACTTCCATCCTCCGATGCGAATCAAATTAATCAAGATTAATTGGTGGGCGGCATGTTCACGCATATTATTAGCAATGCGATCCTGCGGTCGATCCGATACGCGCTAACTTATCGACTATCGAGCAGCGTAATTTCGAGGATACAGGATCGACGAGGGCGTCATTGATATAGACAAGTAAAATGGCGAGAAGACACGTTGCGTTGTGAAGACTTTCGTAATTAGTATAGAATAAAGTTTAAGTTCTGGAATCAGATATCAATTCATCCATCCTACAACGTGAATAAACTAAATCCCATGCGCGCGGGAAGTCATGTCGAAGTGCCGCGGGAAATAGCGACGAAACGAGCGGTGATCAGTGTGCGTACGACGGACAATGCGTGCTTCGCGTGGTCGGTGGTCGCCGCTCTACATCCGGCTGAAGAACATGTGTATCGGGAATCATCGTATCCACATTACACTGCAGTGTTAAATCTTGCGGGTATCGAGTTTCCAATGATATTGAAAGACATTCAAAAATTCGAACAATTGAACGCGGTATCGATCAATGTATATAGTAACGAGAATAAACAGGTCCTTCCTCTACGGCTCACCAACGACAAGAAGGAGAAACACATCAACGTGCTGTATTTGCAAGATCCACGCAACGACGGTGTAGGCCACTTTGCGTGGATTAAGAACCTGTCGCGCCTCGTGAGCTCGCAACTCTCGAAAAAGGAGCATAAGAAATTTTTCTGCGATCGGTAAGTATGTGTAAAAAAAAAAAAATTATAATTGTCTTTTATATTAATAAATGATAATAATAATTTATATGCGTTTTTTTCCAGATGCTTGCACTACTTTAGTACGAGCGAAAAATTGGAGTTACACGCAATGGACTGCAGAAAAATTAATGATTGTGCCATCAGACTGCCGAACGAGGACGACAAATGGCTCGAATTCAACAACCACTGCAATAAGGAGCGCATTCCATTCGTCGTCTACCCCGACCTGGAGTGCGTTCTGCAGAAGACGGAGCCCGACAAGGAAGATGCGACGTACACATATCAGCGCCACAAGGTATGCAGTGTGGGCTACTTCGTGCGTTGCTCGTACGACAACTCGTTGTCATCATATCACTTCCGTCGCGACGAAAACTCTATAGCATGGTTCACGCGTCAACTCCAAGACTTGGCGCATCGCGTAAAAGATATTATATCCGCCAACGTGCCCATGGAAGTGCTGTCTAAACAGCAATGGGAGACATACCGTAGCGTGACGCGTTGTCACATCTGCGGGAAACTGTTCGCGCCAGACGATACGCGAGTCCGCGATCATTGGCATTTAACCGGTAAATTCCGCGGTCCAGCACATTTAAATTGTAATCTTAATTATAAAAATTCGTTTAATATTCCAATTGTATTTCACAACTACGATGCACACTTTATAATTAAAGAAATTGCTACAGCATATGAGGGATAAGTAGATGTTCTACCGATAACAAAGGAAAAATACATATCATTCACTAAATATGTCGATAGCACCAAAGATAAAAATACAAATCATTTTTGGAAAAATTGCGTAAAATTAAGGTTTATTGATTCATTTAAATTTCTAAGTGCAAGCCTCGATAAATTGGAGTCGTATCTCGACAAAGATAAATTAAAAATTGTACGTTCCGAATTTTCAACTTTGTCAGACGAAAAGCTTGAACTTACTCGTAAAGATGTCTTTTCGTACGAGTACGTTGACTGCGTTGAAAAATTAATGCCATTCCGCCAGATATGCGCAGGCTAATAACAAGTACATGCGTTCGTACGACCCGTCGGAACCGTCGACGTACTTAATGTACTACGATGTTAACAACTTGTACGGTTGGGCGATGTGTCAACCATTGCCATACGCCGAATTTCAATGGGTCAAAGACGTTGCGAACTTTGACGTGAGCGCGATCGCTCTGGATTCGCCCATCGGTTATATTCTCGAGGTCGATCTCGAGTATCCACAACATCTCCATGACGTTCACGCGGACCTGCCTTTCTGCCCGACGCGCGATAAGCCGCCTGGCAAGTGCGAGGATAAACTTCTAGCGACGTTGTACAATAAACAGCGTTACGTCATTCACTACCGCAACCTACAGCAATGTACTCGTCACGGTCATCGCGTAACAAAGATCATTCGGGTGCTACAATTCGCGCAATCTCCATGGCTTCGCGAGTACATCCAACTCAATACCAATTTCAGAACTCGTGCGAAAAACGATTTTGAAAAAAATTTGTATAAATTAATGAACAACGCGGTTTTCGGAAAAACCATGGAGAATGTGCGCAATCACGTCGACGTAAAATTATTAACAAAATGGGACGGACGATACGGCGCGGAGGAAATGATCGCGAAACCGAATTTCCACAGTCGTAGCATCTTTGCGGAAAATTTAATCGCCGTCGAACTGCGTAAACTCGAGGTAAAGTTCAATAAGCCGATTTACGTGGGTATGTGTATACTGGATATATCGAAAGTGTGCTTGTACGAATTTCACTACGACTACATGTTACCACTGTTTCACGATAAATGCAAAATCATGTACACCGACACGGACAGTCTCATTTACCACATAGAATGCGAGAACATTTACGAGACTATTAAACGCGATATCGCTAGATTCGACACGAGCGATTATCCGGCGGACAACGCATACGGTATGTCTCTCGCGAATAAAAAAGTACCAAGTCTTATGAAGGATGAGAATAACGGTATGATAACGACCGAATTCGTTGGGCTCAGAGCGAAGATGTATACGGTGAGGATAGATGGCAAGAAGGATACTAAAAAGGCGAAAAGAATAACGTCGTAGCGCGAACGATAACGTTCGACGATTACACGCGGTGCTTGAACGAAGAGATCGAAATGACTCGTCGTCAATCGTGTATACGATCTAAACTGCATGAGGTATACACGATATCCGAATCGAAAATCGCTCTGAGTCCATACAACGACAAATGATACGTCGTACCGAACACGACGGAGATGTTACCGTGGGGACACTGGCGGATACCTTTG
>NW_017297887.1:364691-365194 GCF_001594075.2 Trachymyrmex cornetzi | reverse complement strand
CCTATCGGGCGCGTCTCCAGGTGGCGGATAGGAGGACGCCCGGAGGGATGCCCGGTCTCCCGGGTGTAAAACCCCGTGTGTGACTGGAGGTACCTCCGGGTAGTGATGGTTATAAACGGACCTCCAGGTGTAAAGCCCTGCGTGGGTTCGGGAAGACCGTTGCCGTAGACCAGCCCCCCAAGCCAAGCTGGAAGCCATCGAGGTAAAGGCTGCGTGGCACTGGGGGAGCAGTGTCGTGATCGATGCCTCTGGGGCACCGGGCGAAACCCCAGAGTATCTAGCCTTACCCACGCATGCGGGGCTCTGCGTGGGTGGACATAGTCGTTCCCTAGCTACTCGTGGGACTTGCATGGAGGATTTCAAAAATTTAAACATACAAGAGATAACCGAGGGCTCGAAAGGGCACTCGGCGGGAACTGGTGCGATCGCGCCACAAGTACAGGCCTGCAAGGGCTCGGAAAGTGAGGTGGTCGCAGCAGAGGTAGAGATGGCTCCTGTTTTGG
>NW_017297887.1:362536-363761 GCF_001594075.2 Trachymyrmex cornetzi | reverse complement strand
CAGCCATTTCCTTGATACAAGAACCATGAGTTGTCCGTGGATGTGTCAGGGGGGTGGCAGCATGTGAGAAGCTTTTTAAAGCTCCCACCGAACAGAGGCCTAGGGCGTGCATAACGGTCAAGGGGCTAGATGCACGGCTCCTGTCTGAAGTATGTTCCAGGGACCTGACAGCAGTGGAGGTTAGCAGCGCTGGGGATGCCAGGAAGCTTGTCATCTACTCGGCCTACTTCCCGCACGGAGAAGAAGTGCCGTCGCTGGAGATAGTCAGATTGGTGGATCTCTGCCAGTAGAAGGGATTGCCATTGCTGATAGGATGCGACGCTAACGCGCATCATACCATATGGGGAAGCACTGGAACGAACGAAAGGGGTAGGAGGTTGCTGGAGTACCTGGTAACTACTGACCTGGAAGTTCTGAACAGAGGTAATAAACCTATTTTTTGCACGGCGGGGAGAAGTGAGGTGCTAGATCTCACTCTCTGCTCGCGTGGATTCGTGCGAAAGGTGAGGGAATGGAAGGTGTCGGATGAGCCCTCGCTCTCCGACCACAGGCAAATAACCTTTAAACTTTCAGATCTCAAAGTGGAGGTAAAGAAGGCGAGGAATCCAAAGAGGACGGACTGGGTATCCTATCAGAGGGACCTGAGAATCAACCTCAGGGACTTTCCCAAGAAGTACGGCATGGCGGAGGAGTTAGAGCTCTGTGTGGATTATCTGCAGAGGGCTCTGATTGGCTCTTACGAAGCAAACTGCCCGGCCAGCACGGTGACAAACAACAGGGGAACTCCCTGGTGGAACCCACGACTGCAGGGTCTTAGGGTCAAGGCTCGAAGGGCTTGGAACAAGGCGAGGAACACGGGCCGACCCTCTGACTGGGATCTTTACAAGAGAGCCCAGAAGGAGTACAGAGACTCTGTGGTGGAGGCGAAGAGGAAATGCTGGAGGGACTTCTGCGAGTCGGTGGAGGGCATGCCAGCCACCACCAGGCTTTGCAGATTTCTATCTAAGAACCCGGAGGCAGCGTTGGAAGCGATTCGAATGTCAGACGGCACCATGGTATCTGGAGAGAAATGCCTGGTGCATCTTCTGGAGACTAGTTTTCCTGGTTTCCGGAGGGATGCGGATAGGTGCGGAGAGGCTGACATGGGCCCCTTCAGGGCACGTGCCAACGATTGGAAACTAGCGGCCGAAATTGTGAGGCCAACTAGGGTCAGATGGGCGATCGG
>NW_017297887.1:360579-362304 GCF_001594075.2 Trachymyrmex cornetzi | reverse complement strand
GGAAAAGCTGGTCGATGTTTACATTAGGGATTGTGTGCTGGCTCGGTATCCGTTGCATGCAGAGCACGCCTACCGGGCTGGCCACTCGAGCATATCGGCTCTCTACACGGTCGTCCACAGGATTGAGAAGCAGCTCCAAGCAAGGGGGCTTTTTGATAGGCACCTTCTTGGATATTGAAGGGGCCTTCAACAACACCCCACACGAAGTTGTGTATACTGAGGCGGCAAGGCGGAGCGTTCCGGTGAAACTGGTGAAGTGGATCCAAGGAATGCTTGGACGTCAAGTGACGACATCACTAGGAACGGTGAGTGTTGAAGGATGGGTGGGGAGAGGTTGCCCCCAAGGGGGGTTCTCTCGCCACTCCTATGGTGCTTGGTAGCGGACAGGCTGCTTGAAGAGCTTAATGATAAGGGCTTCAAGGCTATCGGATACGCTGATGATTTGGCGATCCTGATAGGAGGCCCTTTCCTGGGAACGCTCCTTGAGCCCACACAAGGGGCTCTGGAGGTAGTGGAAGAATGGTGTAAGAGGACGGGTCTATCGGTTAATCCGAATAAGACAAGTCTGGTAATCTTCACCCACAAATACAAAATGGGCTCCGTAGAGAGGCCTGTTTTAGAAGGGGTCAGACTGACTCCTGAGACGTCAGTCAAGTATCTAGGAGTTATCTTGGATAAAAGACTAAATTGGAAGTTGCACCTAGAGGCGGTGTGTAGGAAGGCTTGCACATATTTCTGGATGTGCAGAAGAACCTTTGGGCAAACCTGGGGACTTCAGCCAGACAGGGTGCTTTGGCTATACACGGCTGTGCTCCGGCCTAGACTGCTTTATGCTGCTGTGGTGTGGTGGTCAAGAACACAGCTAGCAGAGGCTCGGGCAATGCTGGAACGCGTCAGGGCTCTTATTTTAAGAGGGGCTCTGGGAGCAATGAGAACCTCTGCCGCCGGTGGCAGCAATGGGAGTGCTGCTCGGCATCGAACCACTCCACCTTGCGATAGTGTTGGCAGCAGCGGCCACGGCGTATAGGTTGAAGTGTGAAGGCAAGTGGACGATCGGGGGGGGCCACACCCGGCTACCACGGGATATCCAGATGGAAACCGTGTTGGATATGAGGCAGGATAGGATGCCGAGAAAACGCGACTTTGATAGATCTTTCAAGATCTATCTTCCTAGTCGTGAGGAGTGGGAGAGGCACGAGGTGCTCGTTGTCAGGAATGGGGACGTCTGGTACACGGATGGCTCCAAAACTGACAGGGGCGCCGGTGCCGGGGTCTTTGGAAGCCGTGGCTTTAGGGAGGCTCCCTCCCTTGGAGAGTTCACCACGGTCTTTCAAGCGGAGGTGGTGGCAATCATGAGTTGTGCTCAATTGCTGATTGCATTTGGGCGGATGGGCAGGCGTATCAGGATCTGCTCAGACAGCAGAGCGGCCCTAGGGGCGCTGGGGGCGTGCGTCTTTGACTCGTGGCTGGTATGGGAGTGCAAGGATGCATTGAACAGGCTGGCCGCGGGCAATGACGTTGCTCTCATGTGGGTCTCGGGGCATGCGGGAATCAAGGGGAACGAGGTCGCTGATGAGCTAGCAAGGAGCGGCTCTTCAGCTAGATTAGTGGGGCCGGAACCGGCCCTTGGATTGCCAAGCTGCAGGGGCAAGGCGAGAATAAGGGACTGGTTGCGCGATCGCCATATGAGCTATTGGAAGAAAGAAACAAGGACCAAATGTCGGC
>NW_017297887.1:359647-360464 GCF_001594075.2 Trachymyrmex cornetzi | reverse complement strand
TCATTTGCACAAGCTGGGGCTTAGCGGCGACCCGAAGTGCAGAAAGTGTGGACATGAGGAAGAGACTACTCTCCACGTGTTATGCGAATGTCCAGCGTATCCTGGATACAGGCGGCTTTTACTGGGCTCGACCTTCCTCGAGCCCGAGCAGGTATGCCAACTTCAGGTCAGGGATCTTCGCTTCTGGAGGAAGACTGGTTTGAGATGACCTGGGGTTAGTACGGCTGGGAAGACACAATGGACTTGGTCTGCGTGTCGTTGATGGGCCCAATTAGGGGCTGCCTCCCAGGATACTATTACTATTACTACTAAGTACTACTATCATATTGTAATTTACACTTTACGTATATTTTTTACGTCTATATAAGTATTACTATTATGTTTTATGTAGTACCATTTATTATGTATTATTATTTTCAATTCGTGTATCAACCATTTTCTTATATATTATCGTAATTTGTACTTTGTATATGTTTTCCTACATTTTTTATTTTTTATTTTCATATAGTGAATATGTATTACTATTATGTATTATTATCATTATAATTTCGTCATGCATGTGTTTTTTTTACATTTATATAAGTCTTACTATTATATTTTATATAATACCATTTATTATATATTACTATTATTTTTCATTTCATGTATCGTACATTTATAAGTACTTTATATAAGTCTTACTATTACGTTATATGTAATATCATTTATTATATATTACTATTATTTTCATTTCCACATGTATCGTATATTTATAAGTATTTTATATCTGTATACTCCAAAACGAAGATGGAAGGGATAATAAAAAATATTTTACACG
>NW_017297887.1:359187-359524 GCF_001594075.2 Trachymyrmex cornetzi | reverse complement strand
CACTTGACGTACACCTTGTCTCCCTTCCTGCGCAGTACTTTTTCCACGAGATACACATCCGGATGAGTAGCGCGATGCAACTCGTGCTCGTAGAACGCTCCAGCGACGGATTTTCCGCGATAGTCCTCGAGTAAGTAGGTTACGGGATTAGTACGTTGTACCTTAACGATCGTAAACACCTCGGTGGTCCAATTTGGCGTGTAACCCTTCTCAAAAACCGTCTTGTACTTGCTCACGCGTACCGAATAGCTTACTTTGAATTTTGCCAGACCCGCGATCTTTATCGCGCTGTACACTGTGCCCAAGAGTCTTTCGGCGATCGCGGGAGTTACGTTGG
>NW_017297887.1:356140-358976 GCF_001594075.2 Trachymyrmex cornetzi | reverse complement strand
TTGTAAAATTCCTTCCCCATATCCGTTTGTAAATTTTTCGGACATCTTCCACTCGCTCGAACGATCTCAGCGATAGCGTCAGCCGTCTCGCTTCCACTCGCTTGCTCTTGAGTGGCACGGCCCACACGTACTTGCTCAATACATCGATGACGGTGAGTATGTAGTGGTGACCTCTGTTGAGGCTCGAGTACGGACGCATCTCAACTATATCACCCTGCCACAGATCGTCGTATCCCCGGACTATGACGCGCCTTCGCGGAAAATTTCTTCTTGCAGGAGCGTGCAATTCCTCAACGAGTCGACGTCTCTCGGAGCTAACTTTTTTGTTTTCATCGGATCTCTTTTTCATGATTCGACGCGTAATACACAAGAAAATAATGTATTTTTTCTCGCTGTTGTCACTCGACTGCCTCGTTTCATTGATACACGATTTAATTTATAATAAGACCGGCTTCGCGGAGTTCCTCGATGATTGACAGCATCTCGTTGTCGTGAGCGTTGTTGCCCGCTCGGTGCGAAGCGTCGAGCAATCGTAGACGATCCACCAGCTCGTCGGGATCGTCCCAGTGCACGTAATCAATCGTGTCGTTTAGCGTCATTGCGTGAGGTAATCCTTTTCCAGATTACTTACTCTGTTTCTTGGGTGTGACCAGCATCAACGGCGCGATTATGTATTCGTACTTATATCCCCTGTTGCTCAATAATCGACCTTGCGAATGATGCTTGTATTTGTGGGCGCTCGTCATCAACATGCTCTTGTACTTGTGCATATCGTCTTCCGTGTAGAGGGCATCGTCGGACATTCTCTTGAAAATCAACTCGTAAAGACCGGGGGTACCGGCGTATCGTACGCCGTCAATAATTATGTTGTCCGTGTCATCCACGTCGAAACGTTTATTGCCAAACATCAATCCATCCTTGTGTAGGTAAACGCCGTACACATGATCTATACCGCTCTCTTTATCTTGCGCTCCCCTTAGGACAGCCTCGACGTACTTTTGACCCAGCGGACCCAAGTTTGCTCGTAACGCCTCTCGACCTTCCGACGTTTGCAGCTGATTTTGAACCTTCGTCGCTAGCGAGTCTTCCGTCGTTTCGAAAACGGTCTCCAATGACTCTATCGTCGGTACGATTTTGGCATGTGGGGTGGAAGTTATCGGTTCGCGCGATCGATCACTGGATTTATGCAGAGTTGTGGAAGGTTCGAACGTCTCGCTCACTTCTTCTCCCTCCTTTTGTTCCTCCTCCTTCCTCTCACGATTAGGGGCAGACGCTGCATCTTCGTCACGCGACCCTCTCTTTGTCGCGCGCTCGCCGGAGTTGTTGGTGAAAAGTCGCAACGGCTCGATAAGAGGTTTAAAATGTCTATCCAATGCGATGCCCTCCTCGATTCTACCGGTCTTCAGAGCGCGATGTTTCTTGCAGATCGACTCGCTCGTCTTCTTGATCTCCCTCACAATTTTTCGCGCTCGCGCACATCTGCCATGTTTGTCTCTGGATAAGTATCGATGACGACTGGTTACGTTATGGTATCGCGAACTCGTTAAATCCTTTTCTGTATCGTCCATTTGTGAGCGCACTGTCTTTGTCTATCACTACGAATCCATATTTTTGTTGCCAACAGTCGCGGCACAACGCGTAAAATTCGTCATATGACATGTCGGTATTCACATGATCGTTGTAAACATGTTTCAAGTTAGTACCATCCTGTTTGAACAGGATCAACAGGTTCGCGTTGTCGCGTATCAGATGTTTATCCTCGAGTACGTCTAACAAAGATAGAAGCAGTCGACGTTCGCGTGACGGCCCATCGAAAAGTATTCTCTCACCGCATCCTGCTTGTCGCATACCTCGTCATCAAAGATAAAAATAGAATTTGGACGCGCCTCGCTCAGTGGAACGACGTCGCTGTTGTTGGAGAACGTAAAGTAGCCGATTTCGTCGATAGATGTAAACAAATTTTCGAGATATTGATTCTTCGACTGTTGCAACGATTTCGAGTAGACGTACACGTTCTCGAAACGTACGCCATTCGGACTCTCAAGTAAGCTTATGAGAACGTTGGTTTTACCGCAATTCGACGGGCCGCAAATGATCGCGCGTATAGTATTCGGCAGCATTTCGCCGTGCTTGCGCTTCTCCACGCCGCTTCCCATTATTCGCGATTTCGCGTCGCAGTTCGTGACGCGTATCATCAGCGGTTGCAATACAAATTTCATACTCGCACTACGGGCTGTGTGCTCTCGACCGCCTATTTAAAGGCACGCGAATCCGCGAGTCGCGCAGTAATAAAATATATCTCGCGCTGCATCATCCTTCCGACATTCTGGATTTGAGCGTCGAGCAGTTGCAGTATATACCGAAGGTCGTACTATTACGAGTGTACAGTGACTACATCGACTACGTGTGGAACAAGCTTCCGGGACACTTAAAGGTGGATTCGGAGGTTTGAACGTATCGTCGCTGCGACGAGCACTACAATCAACCATGGCAGCGAACGCACATCGACGGTCCGGCACCGATGATAAAGGACTGTAGCGAATGTCAGCGTCGGGCGGCAGTCTGTTGAATCGAGCTATAAACGCGCTTCCTTTCGAATTACATATCCCGGGCTACCAGTTTTGCGGTCCGGGTACTCGGCTGACGAAGCGATTAGCCAGAGGTGATACGGGTATAAATCCGCTGGACGCGGCGTGCCGAGAACACGACATTGCGTATTCTCGGAGCAACGATATCACCGATTGACACGCGGCGGACAAGGTACTCGCCAATAAAGCGCTAGGACGCGTCACCGCGAGAGATTCGGCTTTGAGCGAGAGAGCCGCCGCTGCTGCCG
>NW_017297887.1:354280-355770 GCF_001594075.2 Trachymyrmex cornetzi | reverse complement strand
TTGAACGAGCTCGGGAGACGTATGCGCGTACCGTACTTTAGAGGTGTTTTCATGCGTAACGCGTTACCGACGAGCGGCGTGCGTCGAAACGAAAGCGGTATCGTGAATCTGGTCGACGATGCGACGGGACCCAGTACTCACTGGGTAGCGTACGCGAAGAGAAACAACCGCATCATGTACTTCGACAGCTTTGGTAATCTTCGACCGCCCAAGGAACTGGTGCGATATTTCGGGAACGGTGCTACGACGATAGAGTACAATCGCACGTCCTATCAGACGTACGATCAGAGCTTCTGCGGACAGATGTGCCTGTGGTTTTTACGAACGGTCGACGTTCGTGATTTTAAAAAGCTCGACGAGGTGCCGTGAAATCTCAGTATTGGTCGAACCCTTTTCCCGTCATGTCGTTAACACTTACACTGAGCGGGAAGAGCAGCCTCCTCGCGGCGAACTACTTCCCCGCCATAGATTTGAGTGACGGTGATTACGAGCTCGGTCTGATGATTTTTGAGACTTATCACACGATACCGAACGTAAACGAATCAAACAATAAATTTTATTTCGACAAAGACGACGCAGAAATTACAATTCCCGAAGGTTCGTACGAAGTACGAGACATAAATAAATTTTTGAAACGTGCGATTTTGCGTTCACACCGCAACGCACTTGAAACCGTTGACATAGTGCTTTTGCATGGTGACAATAGCAACAATAGCAACTATAAAACCGATGATGACGACGATGGCGAGGATGCGGAATATCCGATAACAATCCGCGCAAACTACAACACGATGAGATGCGAGATTAGATGCGCCTACAGAATAAACTTTGGCAAGCTCAACAGCATTGGATCGCTGCTGGGATTCTCGTCGAAGCGTATACTGCGACCGCAAAAATGGCACGAATCGGACGTGTCGATCAACATAATGAACGTAAACGTTATCCGCGTAGAATGTAACGTGACCGCGGGTGCGTACAGCAACGGCAAAGGTGTACACACGATACACGAATTTTCGCCGAGCGTGCCACCGGGATATAAGATATCGGAAAGGCCTGCGCAGATCATTTACTTGCCGATCGCCACACGGAGCATTACGGATCTAACGATACGCGTCGTCGACCAGAACGGATGATTGCTCGATTTTCGCGGAGAGGAGATCACCGTCAGGTTACATATGCGACAGCAACAACGATAACGGGAGCGTGAGATGCTTATATTGAACGGAGCGGAGCGCACGCAGAGAGATAACGAATTCTTTACAAGGCCGGTGATGTCACAGCTCGATAACACTCGCTCATCCGGCTGCATCAGCAAGAAGAAGCTTAGCGCGTCGAACGTTAAATTTTTACAATGTTTGGGATTCGCGGTGCACAACTTTTGAAATGATTGATATCTTGAATATTACCGGTGAGCCGATCTTTGACGATCGCATCGTTAAGATCGAGACTCACACGTACAACCCGTTCGCCAATACAACTTTCGGATACAG
>NW_017297887.1:348009-354238 GCF_001594075.2 Trachymyrmex cornetzi | reverse complement strand
GAAAGTTTTCTTTACGTCGAAGGAAGATTGACGGTGAAAAAGAAAAACGATCAGACGCCAACGATGCTTGTAAATAATTGCGTGGCGTTTATGTTTGATGAAATTCGATATGAACTCAACGGCGTGGAGATTGATCGCAGCAGAAACGTCGGCATAACTAGCACGCTCAAAAATTACGTGTCGCTGACGTACGATAAAGCTTTGATTGCGCTCAACGCTGGATGGAACACTAGATCCGACACGGAGGAAGGACACTTTAATTTTTGCGTACCGCTCAGCATGCTGTTGGGCTTTTGCGAAGATTACAAACGCTTGATCGTCAACGCTCGCCACGAATTGATTTTGATACGAGCGCGCAACGACAACAATTGCTTGGTGGGAAATCCTGTGACGGAGTCTGAAATTGAATTATTTAAAGTACAGTGGCGGATGCCTCACGTTGCGTTAAACGAGATCAATAAATTTTTCAATGCTGCGAACATTGGAAAGCGGTCGTTATCTGAGCATGAGTTTTCGCTCGTGGGATCTGTACGAGTATCCTCTGTTACAGAATACGACAAAGCATTCATGGGCCGTCAAAACGGCGACTCAGCTTGAGAAACCGCGATACGTTATCTTTGCTCTGCAAACCGGTCGAAAGAATGTCATGTCACAAAATCGTAGCGTGTTCGACGATTGTAATTTGAGTAACGTGAAACTTTATTTAAATTCAACCTTTTATCCGTACGACGATTTAAATCTGGATTTTGGCAAAAAGAGATACGCCGTCCTGTTTGATATGTACGCCCGTTTTCGTACAGCGTATTATAGAAACGATTGCTTCGAAACGCTACTCAACGTGCTCTCATTTACCGAGGAAGGACCTTTTGTAGTCATTGATTGTTCGCGACAAAACGAATCCGTCAAGGGTGCCACTGTGGACGTGCGCATAGAATTTGACTGCAAAGAGAATGTACCTGCAAATACTACAGCCTATTGTCTCATCATACACGATCGCGTGGTTCAGTACAATCCGTTGACCAACGTTGTGCGTAAAATCACCTAAGTGCATTCTCCGACACGCTATAAAATATACGATTCATCGAAATCGATCGCAGTCTAGAAAAATCGTTCGCCATGACCGTACCAACGTTTGTGGATCTGCAAGAATTTATCGTTGGAAAGAAATTTATCGTGAAGGAAGTGGCGGTGTTGAGAAAAAGAGCCATTCTCTCTCATTACATTTTTACGTGTCCTATGCCATGGAGTTTCTTAACAAAATCAGAAAAGTATTGCGCTTCCTGACTGAGTGCTTATCACCATGGATTGCAATGGGAAGACGGGATGACATCGTGGTGAAACGCCTGATTACAATGGCTGTAATTGGTGTGGAAGAGAATGATGACAATAAGGCTCTCATATACGTTAAAGGACGTGAAAAACGCGAATGGCTGGCTGATGTACTCGATAACGACAACTTGACCATTGAGACCTTGGATGCTGATTACAAAGATATAGATTCTTTACATAATCTAGATGTTACCAATACTATGCGATGTGGAAAACATATTAAGAATTGTGCGTTACAAAATGTATTTAAAATACATAACTGGTGGTCACAACGCCAAAAAAAATGTATCAAGTTTAAAGAATAAAATATGAGATTTTTTTTTAAATACGTTTTAGATTTCTTTTCCCTTCCCTTCCTTTGTAATACATGTATGAACGTATGTATAAATATACATATGTACGTATAAACGTATGTATGAACGTATGTATGTATGTACGTATGCATAAACGTATGTATAAACATGTTGCGACACATTTGAAATTTTTGGAAAGAAGGGGACGGCCTGCCCCTTCTTCGATTTTAAAAGGAACACCATATACGAAGTATCACAATTTACGAGAATGCGATCAGTCTTGCGATACCCGCTTGTACGAAAGGTCCAACAGCAGCAGCAGCAACAACAGCAATGTACTCCGCTGTAAGAAACAACACACGAAAAAATTATTACGTTCCACTTCAGAATAATGATGAAACTCCATCATTTACGAAAAGATGTGCCAAGTAAGTTTAAGAATCTTCCATTTTTATAGTTTTTCAAATTAACTATTTAATTAATTATTTCTTTTATATTTCTTTTATATTTTTCTATAGCGCGCCCGTGCATCGTGCGGTTCGCATACTAGGCAGGAAATATGCATTGACACGTACGGGATACAAATTTTTAGAAATTGGTATCAACGTTGGCCTACCGAGCTACGTGGAGATTGCGATAGGAGATAATCGTGGAAATGAATTAATACTATTTATCGAAACATGGAAAGGACTCTATGAACAACGTTGGAACATTCAAAACTGCCTTCGGAATCACTGCAAGGGCAATTCTATTACCGTTAAAAATCAGCTCCTCGACTGCGAACTGTTAGCTGTAATTTTTTGTGCGTAAGAAAAAAAAATTATGTAAAAGAAATATAAATAAAAAAATTTTTAATCTAAAAATTATGATGTAATTTCTTCACACATACATATAATATAGGGGGCTGGAATATACGAGTCGTGTCTCTTCTATTTTTTCTACAGAAGGAACCTTTTGTGACTGTACATGTGTATAAAAAATTACTAAATAGAAAATAGCTATAATATAGAATCGCTGTGATGGATCAGGTACATGGAAGGATGAAAGAAACAAAACTGGGATTAAAAAAAATATAAAACTATTTATTATTATTACAATATTATTTTATTTATTATTACGTTTTATATGTAGTATTATTACGTTTTACATATGTATTATTACGTTTTATATGTAGTATTAAAAAAAAATGCAATCGAACATTGAGCAATAACGCAGTTATCGATGGCTCGAACATCAGCGACGTTTGGTTGCTCGAGCATCGTCTACGATCAACGGCGTTTGGCTTGACCATCAGTAGCAGCACTTTCTAGAAAAAGAGAACAAAAAAAAACTTGATTACTGTTCGTTTTTTTTTTAACAGAGAATAAAATGCATTAATAAACGCATTTGTAAACAAAGAAGATACATACCATTCGACTTATATTTTGCCGACGTTGATGGTGACATTGGCGATTTCGATATTTTGTCTCCAGGACATTCCCAGTATCTTGCTTTCTCCCTCAACGGTGGTGGTGGACTTGGCGGACTTGGTGACAATCGACAGTACCCCTTGCGCTCGATCGATTTTCGACATATACATTCTTTTATTTTGTCCATATTTTTACTTTGTCTTAACGCTTGTCACTGAAGCTTAAGATTGAATAAAAAAAAAAAAGTATTTACTCTGTCTATATATACACTACCTATATACAACGTTTTATATACTTGTTTAGTTTTAATGTGTACAAATAGGACACATATCACATGAAAATATTACAAAACATGGAGTTCTGCACTCCGAACAATATTTGCCATCTATGGCTGCATGTCGTTTAATAACATGTTTACGAAATTTATGCATGTGTTCGATGTCCGTTAATCTCGTCATACACGATAAGCACAAAATTGATGAGCCACCCGTTGTAAAATAAAAATATATAGCGCACTGTTTTATCTGCTCGTTCAATGCCATTACTTCCTCAGGATACGCTATTTTGCTTTTAACATCTTCACTCTGATCCTCACTTTGATCACTGTCGTAGCCATTATCATCCGATAATGCAGCTACGTCCTCATCATCATCATCATCATCCATGATTTCCTCAAAATTCATCTCTTCGTCGAATACTTCGTCAGCGATGTCCATCGGGTCTTCTTCTGGTACATTACGAACAATATGCACTAAATTTTCCATCAATTATTCAGTATACTACACTGTACGATATGACTTTAAGGAAGCTCGCTTCTAGACTGTACACTTGTAGACCCAAAATTCATACCTTCTCTTTAATCGGAGTAGGTAACGTTTTTTTTTTTTTAAGAATACTTCAAAATTATATCTTCACAAACTTAAGAAATTTTAAAATTCTAGAGTTTCACTTAAAGTGTTTCACTTAGAGTGCTTCAATTCCTTTTGTCTCATATACAAAAACACAATTACTAATTTTTAATAGCAGCCAGATGTCGGTGCTCGAAATATCGATCGTTTCTATCTCGACCAATCTTTACATACTTATCTTAGACATGCTTCTATCCTCATAAGAATTTATGAAAATACAATTCTATCGAGTTTCACTTACATTTACACTTCTACTGACTTTGAAACATTTTGCAAAAAACATGTTCGATTGTCATGTTCCTTCCAAAAAAGAATAAATGATCGAGGCTTTTTTATCAAGGGAGACATTGCGTTTCAATATCATCGATTTCGATAGCAGCCATATGTTGGCGCTCAATCGATTAATTATGAAACTTGGTCGTATTTAAGTATTTAAAATAATTAATAAATATTGTTTCTATAGAAAATAATACATTACACTATATCTTGGTCGAAAAACGGTTGGAGCATATACTCTTTGTAACACTTTTCGTTCTATAACTATTTGTTTTTGTATTGTTTTTTTGTTCATGGCAATATTTCCTTTTTTTGTGATGTTTTTTGTTGTCTTGTACGTGACTGCAATCCCCAAAATCTTACTGCCATTCCGCATGACGTCATACCCCCACCACCGAAGAATCCCCGCGCTTCCCCTCACCTACGAGTATCCCCCGCACCCCGCGCTCCCCTCTAGCCCCATGGGTTAGAACCCGTGTAGTATATCTACTGAAATGGCCGCGTTTTGCAACAAAATGGATGCGAGTTTGCGGTACTTTATAAATCTAGTGACTTAGTGATGGATTTTGCTTCGTATCATTGGAATCCTGTTTTCTGATTGATTGCAGAGCGTAGTACAACGCAAATCGGATGCAGGGTGAATCCAGCATTGCAAGCGCTACGTGGGCTTTTTTCCGACTTCCGCTCCAATTAGCAAGAAAATGGATGTTTCGGTATCCGTTATAGTATTGTTAGACGGGCCGGATTTCTGACGCATGCGCGTCCAATGTAGCTTCAGTAACGTACTGATCACTAGTAAATAGGAGATTATTAATCGCCTATGTAAAATTTTTTCAAAAATGTTGAAAATTTTAATATATTTTACATATGTATTAAATATAATAGAAATTAACAGTTATTATAATATCAACGTGAATCGTTATAGTCTATTTAATTGAGCACTCTATGGACTATTTATTGAATTCATTATTAACATTTATGCCTTGATGAATGACTGTAGTAGCAATCAAATGTCGGGCTGATTAACATTCATTTAGTAAGGATTTTAGTAATAAATCCGAGCTAATTTAGCCTTTTCATCACCTCATACCTTTAAGGAAAAGAACACGGGGGAGGATTTAACAGAACAGAATATAACGCTAAATAAGTACTAATATTTTTATTAATAACATAACCCACCTCAATGCTTAATGCTAAGATGTACCAGCACGACAGCGGTAATGAGTGGAGCGAGGCGAGCTGGCTCTTTTGTAGCTGGGGCTTGCCTTCCCGCGCGATCACCCCGTCTAGTCATTCTATGAGAGAATTTATTATTATTATTTAACGCGGCAATTTGATTAGTTATGGTAAAACTCAAATTTAATTTAAGAGGAAGAATCGTCAAAGAGACATGCGATAATAAGGAAAAAACCGCGCGCTCCTGCAAGCGCCAGCCAGCTCAGGAGAGAAGGGTAGGAAAAACCGCGCGCTCCTACAAGCGCCAGCCAGCTCAGGAAGGAAAAATGACTGAAGTGTAATGACCCTGGGCCAGTGGTGCACATTTGGCTCCCCGGCAACACGGAATCCAGCCCCACCACTTTTACCCCCACCTACCGGCATCGAGTCGGCCGCGAGAGCGAGCGAGGCAGCGAGAGGCAGCGCCCGACCTTTTCGCTCTACCAGTAAATTATAAACACATGCGGGTATTAGAGCGAAAAGGACGGCCGCTCCTCGGGCCGCTCTATCTCGCTGTCTCGCTTTCTCTGCTAGTCGCTCGTTATAAGCGACCGAAAACCGAAAATGTATCTTCTCGGCCGCTCGGCGTATTTTCTTGTACAGGGTATCTCGATCTTTTTTGCCAATCACTTTCGTATTCATAGAGCGGATTAAACTGAGTCGAAAAGTCCTCTACCATTTTGCAATTTTCGCAATAGTTAACAAGATATTAATTACTAAAAATTGCAAAATATTGGTCTTGAATAATTTTTTACTCAAATACCATCAACTTTACAGAAAAACTGCAAGAGACAAAAAT
>NW_017297887.1:345503-345874 GCF_001594075.2 Trachymyrmex cornetzi | reverse complement strand
TTGTTTCGATGGGTACAATTAATCCTTTGCTCGCGTGTAATCGTTTATCTCCTGATCAAGTTATGGTTGGGGAAACTTGCCAAGACCTTCTTGATCGATTGAACCAGGAAGGTCAGGGTGAGATTGTCAAATCAGTTTACGACAATTGTTTGGCATTCTATGACATCGCTGCGAAAGAAATTCGTTAAAACTTTTTGTTAAGGACGAATTTCTGAGTAAATTGAGGATCTTCGAACCTAAATTTGCTTTGCAGCAAGAAGACGAAAAAAACAACCCGAACAACTCCGTTCAGGATGTTCTTTTTGTTGCCCAACGATTCGGCGGATTTGATGAGGAGATATTAAAAGAAGAATGGCAATTTCTAAAAAAGG
>NW_017297887.1:342449-344561 GCF_001594075.2 Trachymyrmex cornetzi | reverse complement strand
TTTCACGTCATTCAGTCTCAGTTCAGTCCTCTAATGTAACCCCACGCAATCCAGCACTCACGTTTAGACATAGAACGTATTCTTCCCAAAAGTTTCTCCAAAAATTACATACGACTTCTCAGAAAAAATACGTAAATTTAAAAATTAATATTTTTCATTGATATAATATTCCATCATCTTCTAACTGAAAGCCACATCTTGCAATGTAGCACGAATGTCACCACTCGTTTGGATTTCATATTCGTTATTCTTAGTTTAAGTTGGGACAAAGGTTCTAACCCAGTGAGAAATGACCGACAATTAGATGTAATTGATATTAAATTGACTTCGTCATGTCAATTTAATACCAATTCAATTAGTCATTTCTTACTGGGCACTTTTTATATCAACATTGTAAGTATCAAGTAATTCAAGGCGTCATTTCGCTGAGCGATACGCACCAAACGATAACAATGGTGCTGTAAGTGCAGCCAAAACCGTCATGTCATCAATCATACAACATGTCGTCATCCCTCGAACTGGCAGCCGCAGATTCAAACTTAGAAGATCGTCGTCCAGAAAATGCAAGAGCCGACTGTGTCAACGGTGCAAAGCGCTCAAACAAAGCAGTCGCCAGTCGGTCGTCGCTATCACCAATGTCAATCGCCAAGACGGTCGCTCAGTCGAAACAAACGGCTCCCACAATTTTCAAAACTTCCGTCAAAGAATCTCAGGCCTCGTATAAAACGTAGAAAAATCTGTTGACCACCGTCACTACGTCGAACGTAAATGCCATGTAAATATAATATCGCTACATTAGTCTCGCTAGAATCAGAGAAGAAGGCAAAAACGAACCTTCAGCTTATCCTGGTTGCTCCTCAGGAAGAACAAGATAAAGTTGAGAAATCTCCAATTGAAGACGTGAAAAAATTGGACGACACAAAAGCAGCCACGCAGACTCAAGTTATGGTTTTGCTGACAGAAAGCAGCGATGTCACGCAAATCTACGTATTGGTGAAGATACATAAACAAGGAAAGATACAACTACTCGATAATAATGGTTTCATTAGAAGAAACTACACTCTGGACAGCACGAGAACCTTACATAGACCTCAGTTCAGGGGGAAGATCAGAGCTCTAGACAATATTGTTCTTCAATTCGACTACATCTAAATATTATCCGATCATATTGTAGTCAATCATACCGCCTACAGAACCAATATATTCTCCCTCGGTGACTTACCTGAATCTGAATCTACCGATTATGACATCACTCGAAGCAATCTGCCCATTCAGTCGACGAATCCGACTTTTACACATCGGTGATCTCCACTATTTCATCTTTCCTCGAGCTGCCGATCACTATTACGAATCCCAACATCTCCTACATATCCGTCGACACAGAAAAGACACAGATTCAAATCCCTAGTAATTGAATGCCTTTTGCATACTTCGCTACTTACAATGTCGGTATAAGACGTATCAACTCTTACAACCTTTATTCCAATTTAAACTAAATATGACTAGTATGTCAATCAAACAAGTAGTGACATTTTTGCTACATTATGAGACGTGGCATTAAGTTAGAGGATGATGTAATTTGTATTAATGAAAAATATTAATTGTAGAACTTACGTATTTTTACTGAGAAGCCACATGTAATATTTATTGAAGAAATTTTCGGGTAGAACACATTCTGTGTCGAAACATGAATGCTGTATCGCGTGAGGTTGCATTCGAGGACTGAACTGAGAGTGAATGACGCGAAACAACGTCGTCTAGACTAATCTTTTAAAATATCCTAATACATATTCACCGAAGTTTGTCTGTAAAGGGATATCACGCTCTGAGATTCTATATACATAGTTTATGATTTTCTTATTATTCATACATTCTGTACGTACGAGTAATTTTGGTAGAGAAAGAAAGACCTACGCGTATTATCTTGCTTTCCATTGTGTGAAAAAACTTTTTATAAAGGCTTTACAAAATGCATACGTTTTGTAACTGTAAATACAGTAGTTAAATGGAATAGTTCCTATTCCATATAAATTTTATTAATTAGCGTTTTGAATTAAAAATGTATAATATGCCATACTAACATTTCGTTCGCTTGTTCGTGATCAATGTTAC
>NW_017297887.1:341608-341823 GCF_001594075.2 Trachymyrmex cornetzi | reverse complement strand
AAACGTGAAGTTACGAGTATACGCACAGAATTTGTTTGGTAGAACATTTGTATTGATATGTGTAATATATATTGTTTTAAAATTTTAAAAATTGGTAAAAAATTTACAGTAAAAAGAAAATAAAATATCACAATTAATATTAAATAATACATTCTAAATGATATTCTTGGAGTATTGTTATAGACGGAATTTTTTTGGTAGAACTTAGTTGATAC
>NW_017297887.1:333813-341069 GCF_001594075.2 Trachymyrmex cornetzi | reverse complement strand
CTCGCTGCCTCGCTCGCTCTCGCGGCCGGTAGGTGGGGGTAAAAGTGGTGGGGCTGGATTCCGTGTTGCCGGGGCGCCAAATGTGCACCACTGCCCTGGGCTCGGTTTTCATCCTATTTATATAGGCGCCAGTCGATGGCGCTCGCGAATCGGGAGGAAGGGGGAGTGCAAATTTCCCAGAGATGCTGTACGTGACAAATTCGAAAAACTAAATTCCAGCTCTGTTCTAAACCAATGCTAAACATATGTCAAAATCAAGAGCATCGGAGCTGCTTCCATTATTGTCGATATTTACCATAATAAGCACAAACTTCCATAACTTCATTCAAACATTTTTGGCATTAAACTTTCTTGTCGGTGAAAATCCAATCAAGGGTATTCATTTGACGTCACTTAAAGTATTTCTACCAAAATTCATGATAATCGTGCGTTGGACATTTTCGGAAGTTCGTCCTTCTTTTTACCTCCACTTTCAACCTTTATCTTTCTTTTCATTAGATGTCTCTTCCTATCGTTAACTAAATTTTCAGAGAGTGACTTTTTTTATCCCTAAATTATGGCCTAAAAATTTTAATTAAAATTCGAGTTGCAAAGATTTAAAATAAAAAAAGTGCGTGGGGACTTAATGTATTCTATGTATAAAGAGGAATGGAATCATTAAAGGTACAATACACGAGAATTTATATAAAAAGGGATAATTTTTATAATCGAAGCTTTACATACGCTCCCCAATTTCCGCATGGCAACGAAGAAGACGTACGTATATCTTCCATCCTATATAAATTAATTTATGTCGTACAGTTGATACACATGTACAATCTTCTTTCATAATTTATAATTATTTCCTTTTTCACATTATAATATATATATATATATATATATATTTACATAACTGCTTCTATCCTTTTTCTCCCTCTCCTTCTCACTTGATATAAAAAACAAAAGTCAACGACGAGAAAAAATAAGAGATGACCATACATCCACGCATACATATAATACACAAATTTATTGATTTTCTTAACTTTACACGATTTTTTGATTCCCGTTTTCGACCTCTGCCGCAACGAAGTTACTTCATCCGCAAAAATAATTTATACAACGAGAACCTTCGCCTTGTCGAACATTCGGCATTTTCTCTCATGACCTTCCTTCATCCCTGTCATTCTCTTTTTCTCTCTGATTTTTACTAGATCGAAAAATAGAGGGGATGACCATATCTTATTTATGGGGTTGTATATACCTTATTTATAAACATTTGTACCTAGATCTGCGCTCATTCGCTCGGGCAGTCGCGTAGTACGTTACGATACGATACGATTAACGATCTTGAAAACTACGTAGAAAGAAACCTTTTGCTGAAATATCTAAAAACATAGTTACTCTCTAAAGTTTTTAGAGTGAACTGTCATTCTAAAGAGTGAAATCTCACTCTTAAGGTATTTCTCCGAGAAATTGAGTTTCTACAGATTTTGTTGAAATTTGGATATTATGTTTAAAATAGTTTTATCTATACGTGGCTAAAATTTCAAAAACCCTACACTGTTAGAAATGTAACCACGAGCTTCCTTTACATGTAAATGAAGCTCATGGTTATGAAGGAAATTAAAAATAATGAATGATTTACCTGAAAATTAAGTTACAATAGTTACTTAAATGTAATGAACATGTACATTAAATTTACGAAAAATACATTAAATTTCATGTTCATGTACACAAATATACTTTTTAGTTATAAATACATTAAATTAAATGTAATGTCATTAAATTAAGTTCAAATTGTATAACTTAAAAGTATATTAAATTTCGTGAAATTTTTAACAGTGTAGCGGTGCCGAAATGGAGATATTCACTTTCACAATTTCAGCTTTTAAGAAGTAAACTATGCCTTGCCGAAGTAACGTTTTAATATTTTGCGACAAAAATCTTCTACAGATTTTTTTTTTAATGAATATGTAATGTAGAAAAAATATTATAGAAACCTTAAAAAAATGGAGAAGCCTAGCGGTGCCGTTTCTGAATTAGAGTAGTTTAAATTTGCAATTTGATAAAATTCTCCTTCTCACACGCCGAGCGATTAGACAGGGACATGTTGCTGTCACATTTCAATTGTCTTCAGTGCAGACTAGTCGTGCACACAGATAGGACATTTATGTGTGTGTGCGTACGTTCGCCTCAAAAGTTTCTCTCTTCAGAAAGCATGCGCGGAGAGACATGTTCGTAGGTTGTACGCGATTAATTTTCTAGCGCGATTGTAACCGAAGAAATACCTTAAAGATTGAAAATTGAGCCATTCTTTTTCAAGACTGACTCAAATTTCTTCTTCATTTTTTAGAGTAAAATTCCACAGAATTTAGAGAGTAGATACAGACCTGAAAATAATTTTATTGGAACATCAAAATTATGTAGGAAATTTAAATATAATGAGCAAGACTGTAAAAAAAATTTAATACTAACAATCAACTTAAGCGTCATATATAATTATTTTGATAGGTGAACAAGATTATTTTCGGATATTATCTAGCTAAATTGTTAGATATTTCAACAAAACTTTTTTCCGTGTCCAGGTCGAATTTCCTTTGTCTAAATCGATCCTCTATTCTAATCTTTCCTAATTGAGCTTTTTCTTTATAATTTACTTTCTACTTTAACTCGCTTTGTGACTGAAAAGATAAGTAATACATTTTCATTGCATACATGCTATTAAACTAAGGATTATAATCAAAAGAGAAATCTTGGAATAAAGGAAAGATTCTTCATTGATATTACTCTCTCTAAATTCTTTGGAGTAGAAATCTTACTTTAAAGAGTAAAAATCGAATTCGTCTTGAAAAATAATGACTCAATCTTCAATCTTTAAGAGTAAGATTTGGCTTTACAGAGTGAGATTCACCCTGACGCTCGTTTCCACCATTGTAAATTAATTTTAATCTTGTTCAGCTACTCTTCATCCTTTTCTAGTTCCAAGAACTAGAACTAATTATAATTACATTGGCAGAAACGTTCATAAAAGTAGAGAGTAAAGTAAAGGAAATCGCCGATACGTGAATGTACGTACGTCAACGTTGTTCAACGTAATCTTTCACTTCGAACAACGCGAAGGTCTGAATAATCGAACATGCATTGTCAAACCTTCGTACTGTTATTAGAGGAAAAAGATGTGCGACGAAAACGAATACGGAAACGCAATGTTTATCATCAGCACCGCTCTAAAATTCGTTAACGACTAATCGGAACAATAAGCCCCTGCTCTCCGATATTTTATCTTAGGATAACATAAATAATAAAGTTATATAGAATTAAAGGATTTTTTTACTGATTAATGTCATTCGCCGTGTATGAGCTATTTTAACGAGATACCTCGTCGATGCGAGCGTGCAAACAATTGTCTGGAAGAATATTAATTTTATACCTATAACACATACTATCTAAATTCTTTGAAACGGCATCTCACTCTAAAGAGTAAAAATTGAGCCAGTCTTGAAAAAAAATGGCTCAATTTTCAATCTATAAGAGATTTCTCACTTTAGAGTGAGATTCACTCCATAAGTTTAGAGTAGAAAAACGTGTTTTTTTCTCTGTCTTTCTTTATTAGCACTTATTCTAAAACACTTATTAAATAGCGATTCATTCCTTCATTCTCTCTTCTTCTCTCCGAGATCAGCGAGATCGTTCATCCCGGCTTCCAAAATATTATATTCTAAATCCAGGAGAGTAGTGAAATTACACAGTAAACAAACTGACGGTATTTGTCGTCACTTTGACGTCAAGATGACGTTAAAGACATCATTTTAATGTCTAAATGACGACAAATAACATCAGCTTATTTGCTGGCTAATTCACGTCATGATACACCTATTAAATATGTATACTAAATTTGATATTCTTTCTTATCTTTTTCTTATTCTTGTTCGAATCGAATAATTTACTTCGTTTCCTATCATTCATTCCTCCTGAAGATTTTTACTTTTTCTTTTAAATATTCGTTTTGACATAAAGATATAATGCATTGTTTTTATTTCTTTTTATCATCGATTTTCCGATCATCTGACTCGCAATACCTGTTTTTTTTTCTCATTCTCTTCTTAATTATACTATATAGATTTCCGTTTTCCAAGAGACGTAGTATTTTTTACCCTGTTGCCTTGGAATTTATTTTTTTATTTTTTCTTTCCATCGCAGTATAGGGAATACTTACTCATACTAAAAATTCCTTACGTCATATATTCCGTAGATTTGCCTGACAAATCACACGAGCTCCAGGAAAAGGAGAGGAGATGTAGGAAACAGAAAGAGGAAAAAATGTGTCAACGTTCCTCCGCATTCTTTTTTCAGCTTACTGCACAGCCTTTTTAACACTCATTTTAACGCTCGCATCAGAAGCGTATATCGTGCAGCTGGCATTCTCATTTGCATCATTAAAACGAAAGCCTCGAGAGAACTGTTTGAGAGAAGGAACGAAGCGACTGTCGCGAAGAGCATTCGCAGAATACATCTCTCGTGAAATCACGCAGAAAAAAAAAGACAATGGAAATCTTTCTTGGGGGGATTTAAAAGTGGTTGATATATGTACACTTGGCAGTGTTAAAGAATACTTAATATGGCTTGACACGAACGGTCGCATTATCATCGGGTAAAGGAACCAGCTAACTTCGAGTGACTTGCTCGAGTATCCTGGAAGCGCGACATCTAAAGATGGAATATGAGGAACGATGAAAGAATACCTTTATCGGTAGAAAGGAAGATTTACGACAATCTCTCAGTCCTCGCAGACTGAAGTGTAGAAGCCGATGCTTCGGTGCAATCGATCTTGACTCGTTTAAATTTCATTCACGCTACAGATAATAATTTTTTAATTGTATCTTGTTCTAAAAATATTAAGTAGACATTTTGTAATTAATAAATAATGAACTTAAGAAATATATACATCTGTTTCTAATATTTTGCCTGAACTTATATGCATCCATAAGCTGCCATTTTTTAATAAAGTTGAGAAATTTTTAGTTATTATAAAAAATCCTAATGGAAACGGAATCCTTGAAAATTTTATAATTGAATTTTATAATTGAAAAATGCAGTTCTCATTACAAATTTGACTTAAAATAACACATACTGCTAGCCAAAAGTTTGAAACTATATATAAAATTCAGAAATATTCTTGTGAAACACTATTTAAAAATAGTAAAACTATTTAAAAATAGACATAATATTTAGCATATCATTATTTAATTTTAAAAAAAGATTACGGTTATAGAGTTTTTTCCCCAAAACTAACAATAAACTATAAGTTATTCTAAAAGAGGAAAATTCTTTAAAAAATAAATATGTAGCTACATATTATCTACATTACTTAAAAAAACTGATTAAAATAAGGCTATTTCGACAAAACAAGTATGTAATTTTTTAGTGCTTCTTTTATAAAAAATATTTTTGTAGGAATTTAATTTTATGTTACTTTTTATCTTATTATAAAATAATTAATAAAATAATAAAAATGTTAAATTATAATCCCTAAGTCTGATTTTCTTTCATGCAGTAAAAAATTTTAACTAAAATTCCGGGAAAAAATTATATATAATTATATATAAAATGTGTCTAAATATATAACATTTTTTTCCGAGTACTTAAGCTTTTAGGTTTTTTGTATAATGTAGATACAAGTATTAATTATTTGCCTCTGACAATAAGAATTTACATCATTGATGAGAAAAAGTCCGGTTTCGTGTCAATATTTTTTCGGAGAATCTCGTTATTGAAACTAATGGTGCTTTCCAGCAAACGACACAGTATGACACACGCAGTGATCATGTCATTTTCGTTTAACATTAGCAAACAAGGATGTAATGATTCACTGTGTTACACTCGCTGCGGTCGATTTGGACACTTTCAGCGCTTTTCAATACTTCTATTCTTATTTTACGTCTAATGAGCGATAAAGACAGAATGATGATTACAAGCGCGTGAGCGTCTAAATCGACCGCAGCCACTGTGTCATCTGTGTCTTTTGTTGGAAAGCATCCTAAATCTATAATATATAAATATACTCATGTCCGTTTCTACCAATATTGTTTAATTTTGATCTCGGTTCAATTAACTCTTCTTCAATTCCATCGAAAGAGTTGGTTGGACCAAGATTAAATCAAAGAGCAATGTATAATCTGTAGCGTGGAATCAACTCGGCGCGTACGACACCGAAAAAAAGGATGCGCGATTCAAACAAAATTGCAAATGAATAAAATTTGCTTCAATATATGCGGATAGTGTCGCAAATTTAAACGAGTCAAGAATCATTACATCGACGAACCTGTTTCATCTCTTCTCTTATCAAAAAGAAAGTGGCTCACTGCATTCGTTCATGTTCATTCGTTTATCTTTGCTAGTTTAATCTGGATCGATCCATCTTTGCATCCATCGTCACACAGTTCAGATCCTACAAGTCTACTCGACAGACCGATCTCGGCGCTCACCAGTTTCGCAGTTTTCTTTCACTCTTTTCTGTGATACGCACACATATTTCCACCCATCTCTCTAAAAGGAAAGTAGAACCTAATACACTCTAATGTTATTCACACTCAGACTTCAAATACACCGACCATCTCAGAAATACGAAAATGTCTTTATATATAATCTTTCTGAGTCGGTCATAACATAATACATTTATCGAAATACGATCATTGATGAGCTTTAACAAGTCAATACAGAGACTACAATCGAAGACCTAGCCAATAATGTATATAAAGTGGTCCACCAGAGTAGAGAGAAAGAGAGAATGAAAGAGAGAACACGCGAATAACTTCTAAATTCGAAGAAAAAGTTGGATACAATTTGTACAATTTTAAGAGAAAAGTCCAGAGTTTTATTCGGGTGTTCCCGTTTCCGGTAGGACCTCTTCTCTGTTCTAGAACGTTGAAGAATATGAAAGAAACGAGTATTCTCTCTTTGTCTTACAATTTTAGTAATCTTCATTTACCCATACCGACCAGCGCCTCGTCCATAAGTTCGTCGTCGGTGATGCAAGGCGACGCGGACGAATGGGGTGAGGGTGGGATCACTCGGGGGCTCGGTGCCGGGCTCTTGACAATGTGCACACTGACGGACGGACTAGCAGCAGGCGGGAACGGAGCAGGAAGCGGCGGTGGAGGCGGCGGCGGTGGCGGTGTATTGCGACGCACCGTCGGCGCTGCCTGGGTCATCGCCCGCTCCGGAATCGTCGTCAAATGGTGCTGCGTTAAGGACGCTGGCAGACCATGGCCCCCCTT
>NW_017297887.1:312430-333692 GCF_001594075.2 Trachymyrmex cornetzi | reverse complement strand
CCCCCCCCCCCCCCCGCCGCCGCTGTCGGACGTCATGACGGGATTACCGTCTGATGAAGTCGCGACGCTGGCCAGCGACGAAAAAATCGACGCTGATGAGGATGATGACGAAGAGGAAGATGACAATAACGATGCTGATGACGTCTGCTGCTGTTTCTTCTCCTCAACGGTGATCTTATTATATTTGGTTTGCAGAACTGCCTGGTCGGCAGACTTGGTACTCAGATTTAGACTCTCGGCAACGATGGCGCCGCTCGACGCGGTTGAGGTGCTGGAGCTTGTCATGGTTCCGTAGGACTTGGCGCCTGATGACGTCAACTGATCGGAAACGTTACTCTTGGAGAGAATCCCGCCGACGCTTGTGTCGTCGATCTTACCGAGGAACTGCTGACCGGTGGATGTTTGCCTCATTCCTAAATCTTTGCACGAGTCGCGGGATGGTTCATTGTCCACCATCGGTTGGATGCACAGATTCGTAGGTACATCAGAATCGGCAGTCGACTGTGGAGGCAGCATCAAACCGGTGTTCTCCCCAACGAGATTCAAAGACATCGCGCCGGCGGCGGATGTTGTGATCGACAGATTGTCCGGTTTATTCTGCGAATGGTCCCGTCTCGATTGGTCATCTGGCTGCGACGATTTGGATACTGATACGGTGACATTGGACAGACCAGCGATTTTGCCCTGTTCCTGTTTCAGACCATCGAGGGTCTGCTTGGTGGAATCGGGCAGTATCGACAGCTTATCCGATGATTTGTTCTTATCGGCGTCAGCGATGTTTGCACGGGCCGACAGTTTCGGTATCTGAAACTTGGTGTCTAGTTGCTTCATTAGGCCTTCCATCATTAACTGAGGCGGCAGACTCGGCGGAAGGTTAGAGATAGACGCGTGCGCGGCTAGCAACTTGAACGCGCGCTCGCTCTCGCTCTCTTCCCGCAGAGCGGACGGACTCGATTTTCTGGCATCACCGAGGCCTTTCGACGCGAATATTCCCTTGTCGCCGGATTTTGAGATTCTAGGTTTATCTCGACCACGGCTCAAATCAGTCACACCAGAACTCGTCTTCGGTGAACCGGAAGCTTTAGAGGATGAACTACTCTTTGATAAGGGATTTCCTCCAACGCCTCCTGTTGCAGACGCCGTGATACCCCCACCACCGCCAGTATTCGTCGCGCCCGAAGAAGAGATGGCGGATTTCATACCGGCAGCGGCCAACATCATCTTCGTGGGTAGCATTTTCTGTGCAGCCTGTAACGTCTGTGGCTTTTTCGATGCCGGTCCAGAATTTACACCAGGTTTGAGACCCGTATGTGTCTTTGGCGAGCCATTGCTGCCGGTGATTACGTTACTAGACGATGATGACGATGATGAAGAAGCCACGGACGATAAAGAGCTGGAAGATGAAGTTGCCGCCATCGATCCCGATGACGACAGCTTCAAGTTGGCGGCCTGCTTGGAATCCTTAGTACGAGTTTTATTGATAGTAATCTTTATCCCATCTGAGCTGTGCTTCACCATGTATTCGCCGGGATTCTTCGTATCTACGGACGCATTTTTGGTGACACAAGACTTTCCTCCTTCTCCAATAGTTTTCCCTCCGCTCGACGACGACGAGCCACCACCACCGATATTCTTCTCCTTCTGTCCAGCGCTACTCATTCCACCAGTACTGCCAAGGCCGGAGGATCCACTGCCTTTCATGTTTCCGCCACCGTTCCCACAAGCATCCGTTTCGGTACAATGTTGAGCGTTCTTCAGTTTATCGATCACAGCGTTGAGAGAACTTTTGCGATTCCGTGCCTGCTGGGCCGCGATCGCAGATTTGCTTGCTGCATCGACCGGACCGGATGGTGGAGTACTTCCGCCAGAAGCTTGCAGAGAAGAGACTTGGGTGGCTTCGCTGCCGGGGGAGATCATCTCTAGCTGCTTCATTTTACCGCTGGAGGACTTGGTCTTGGGACTCTGATGGCCGCTACCTGAACCGCCAGATGAACTGACGGATGACGTTCGTCTGTCTTTATCTCCACGACCGGAAGAATCCTTACTGGAGGACGACGAAGAAGACTTGACTTTGGATGGGGTCGTTGCTGAGTCGGAAGAGCTACTGCTGCTGCTTTTACTAGATGGTGAGTTTGCCGCTGATTTTAAGGCGGACATACTAGGTTTGCCGCTGCTTGCAGCCGAACTACCATGTTTCGGAGACGAAGTGTTGCCATGTTTCGGGCTTGCACTAGCAGGTACCGGGACCGGGACGGATACCGCTACGGACGGCACGTTGCCCACTGTATTGGGCACCGTGGACACCGATAGCGACATCGGGACCGACATAGGAACCACTGAAACGTTCGGCGCGTTGTGCTTCGGACTGCTGCCATAGACGGGCGAGTGCTTTGGACTTTGAACTGGTTTGCCAGTTGCTGCTGCCGACTGACCGGCCTTCAAGGTAGGACTGGACTTACCTACAAGCGTGGCGAGCGAACTCGAGTGGGTGGGTGAAGGACTGAATTTCCTTACAGCTGCGGGCGAAGTAGGCCGCGAAGATGAGCAGCTCAAACCAACACCAGCATTACCACCGCTCGGTGGTGATTGTTCGGTGCTAGGTTTGATGCTCACCGACACTGGTTTCGAGAGTGGATCTTGTTGCTGTTTGCCACCCGATGGGACTTTGTCCGGTGGACCCATCGGACCGTCCTCTCGTTTACGTTTGCGCCGTTTCTCCAATTTGCTTCCACCGCTCTTGGTATCCTCAGAACTGCTTTTGCTACTGCTACCGCTGCTTTTTCCACCACTCTTCCGTTCGCTTCGCTGCCGATCTTCCGTTGCACTTGTCAGACCGCTAGTTTTCGGAGACGATGTTGGACCAGCGATCGGCGTGATGGTGATCGAGCTCGGTAGATTAGTCTGCGATGGCGATGAGGCGATGGGTATGATCTCGATACCAGGTCTCCTTTCCAAACCCATACCAGTCAATACGGAGTTATAGTTGGTGGTGCTTGCTTGATCCAGATTACCGCACGAAATTGGAGTGATACTTACTGATGGTGGTACTGGCAGACCTTTGTTACCACTACTCGACGTCTCGTCAACAAATATGTTCGTTGGGCTCGACTTCTTCTCCTCGCTACCACCACCACTTCGATTTTTCTTCGACTTGCGCGTCGATGAGGATTCGCGTATCTTTATCAACTCCTCTACTTCTTGTTGCGGCTGTTGCTGTTGTTGCTGCTGCTGCTGCTCCGCGTTACTGTGTTGCACTTCCATGATCTCACTGTCTTTCTCGGAATTGTCGAGATCGTAATCCGAGGCACTCTTATCGAGTATATCAGTAGTATCCAAATTTGAAAAATCCATACCACTTGTCAAACTGGTAGCTGAGGTCGGTGTAGACGTTCTAGTCTCTGATGCGAGATTTTCTCGACTCGTGGGCGTTCCCAGCGGTGTGGAGTTTTCTGAACTTGAACTCTCCAGCAGGATTTCCGTCGCGGCGCTACTATCTCCGCCGTCGCTCTTTCGCTTGGGACTACGCCAAAGCCCGTCCGTACCAATTTTCCTTTTGCGCGTCTTCTTACCGCGCTCATTCGTGTTTGAGTTACTAGTTAGGGAGTTTTTTGCTTGTCCCAACAACGCACCAAGCTGCAACGGGTTCAACATAGAAGCAGAAGTGCTGTTTGTCCCAGTGGTACCCATCGTCATTGTCGTCGTATCGGATTGGCCGGAATACGACGGAAAACCGATACTATTTTCCGTTCCGGCATCTAAAAAAGACTGCTGTTGCTGTTGTTGCTGCTGCAATTGATTCGCTGACAACTGCTGTTGCTGCGTTTGTCTGCCTCCCATACACCCGTTGCTGCCGTTATTCAAACCGGGCTCTTGCTTTATTTTCGTCTCGCCATTCGTAAAGTCCGGCATACCGGACGCGGTACCGGATGCGTTTTGTCCGGTCTGATCCTTACCACCAGATCCTAAATTGAGATTGTAGCTACCATTGCTGCTGCCACTGCCACTGGTCAAACTGTTCATCACCGCGGGCAAAGAACGACCCTCCCAGATTTTCAACAGCATTCGCATAGTCAACGGGATACTAAGGCAACGTTGCAGCACTCTACCGCTGAGATCTGACGTCTGTTCAACGTTCGTTGTCATACTCATGCCATACAATCGGCATTTAAGCGTCGATATGTCTGTCAGGTCCAGTTCCGCGGTGGCCATTGTCTCCTCGTACGGATGTTCCACGCTTACGCTGATGTGTTGCCACGAAAGAGCGCTTACCTCAAGTATGGTAGTATGTTCGGGATCCTGGCGTGCCATGGGCCGCACGCAGCTCGCGATCAGACAATTAAACAGCGCCTGCTGTCGTAGGTATACCAAGATCTGCGGCACGTGTGCGGGATGCGTGAATGGGATACTGCACACTAGCACGCCCTCCATGTTCTTGTTTTCCGTCATGAAATAACAGTGCTGTTGATCTGGTAAGGTCTGCAAGAGAGAACAGCATGATAAGTCGCAGGATATAATGCGATATTTCTTTTATATAATCTTGATACTTACCACATACAAGCCTCTGTTGTTTCGACAATCCAGCTGACCGTCACTTGCATGCTGTATTATCAGACTAAGCAACGGATGTGGCGCGGAGATGTCGCCACACTCGAGCTCCGTGACTTTCTGTATTCTCTTCACCAACTCCATGCAGATAGGCATCTTCTTGACGAGTTTCAGCACAAAGCAGGCTGGCAGCATGGAAGAATTTGTACTAGTCAACGGAGCATATGAAGGAGTGCTGAAAGAAAAGGGCAATGATAAAGCAAATTCGTTTTATTGAAACTCAGATAAATTCGAAATATAAATAACATAAAGAAATATAAAAATACAGAAGATAATAAAAAATTTCTTATAGCTATCATTAGTTTAATATTTAACTTAACTTCAACATAGTATTGTTTAAATCGCAATGGAGATTCAATGCACAAAAAGATCAATTGCAAATTGATTAAAAGTAAGTTTGACACCAAGTTTAATTAATACAACGACAGATAAAGAAATCAAATTTTTCTAGCTACTCTAAAGTTCTTTTGCTTCGATGCCAATATTTCGTTCAACTTGTTTTAATGATAAAAGTAACGATTAGCTGTTTTAATGTAATACAAAAAGTCTTGATAAATATTAAGTTTTGATCAATTTCTTTTTGATTCACGTGAGTACAAAATGGGTTTCACTAACTTTATAACAAGGATAAAGAAACAATCGCAACTGTTAGATATATACTTATAGTTATTCAATTTCCCCCCAAACAACAAAGAAATGATAGAAAGATAAAACTTGATCTTACCTCTTGCCCGTGGGACTTCGGTTCACAGTTATGATACTAGAAGTAGGCAGCTTGTGACCCGTTGAACCTTCCATACAAACAGTCACGGAGTGTCCGATCTTTCTTTTAATGATAGTATCAGGATTCAGAGTGTCATAAGTTCGATTTTCTTCGTCGATTAAATCGTACGGCGATACGAAATATGTCAATTTCATCGGGTGACCGCCTCGTCTTCTTTCCAGAATTCCTAGATAAAAGAACGTATAATTGAGTCACATATAATACATAACCGAAGTGCATATAAATATGCAAATTTATTACACAACAAATAAATAAATAATATAAAAGATAGATAAAATCATACTTTTATACGTAAAATGTAATACAAAAACTATTATAGTATACGTCAAGTCGCTAACCGACAGGACTCTTGTGAACCAGATTGAACGGCTCTTTCATGAATGTCTGCAGCTGTGCCAGAACACCCAGGTCAGCCTCGAGGGACTGCAGGGCACTGAATGCCTTGCACTTTACTTTCTTATCGGCATTCAGTTGATAGATTGATGCCAGTCCTTCCAGCTGCGTGGTGAAATCGACGAAATCACCGCGCGACAGAGCCGAGGCGAGTGCTTCGCAACTCTGAAACAGCAATTTTCAAAATTAATAAAGATACTTAATAAGAAACGTTAATAATGTCGATAATTCTTACCTGTTGTTCACTTTTTCCCTCATGATGGATTTTAACATCCCTAACAAGACCTGATGGAGGCTCTAATAAGACCTCCAAAAAGAACATGTCGGAGGATATGAATATTTCCGTGCCTGGAGGACCAGACATCATGAACTTTAATCTGTGTAATGAGATAATTGTTTATATTTAAGCTCAATTTATTTTATATGATGTATAAGAACTACCAAGCAATGAATAAATGGTCGCGTTCAGCAAAATCAACTGTTGCGGAGCGGATCCTTGAACGCTCACTGCTATTGGTGTATTCTTCTAGATCCAATAGCAGCAAGCGCTCACAGATCTGTTCCGCCCAACTGTTAAGTTTGCTAAATACGACCAATGTTAACTCTTACTAGATGACAGATACGCACCCCAACTGTCTTGCTAAGCTCTCTAAACGCTCCACCATGGATTGGAAAGAAGTAACCTTGATAGAATGCTGCAGGGTGTCCAAACATTTCTGCAATTGATTCTTCTCTATGCTGTCAATCGCAAATCGCTTGTCCTACATATTAAGAAGTCATATTCATATCTCGGCAAGCTTCGAAATGACAAAGTAAGTAGAAATCACTCACTAGCATGGCCATGCGCATGTTTTTAGCCGTTTCTACCAAGGGTTTATACGTGGAAGACTTGGAACGCAATTTTTCCATCAGAAACTCCATTTGCCATTCCTTGCCCTTATCGGAGGCAGATCCTCCTCCGGGTGAAGGTTGCCCCACTGTGAAAAGTTTCCAATATACTAAAGATATTGAGATAATACCTTTGTAAATATACTACTAAATACACTACATCGCTATAAACTAATTCCTCTCACTGATTCACATTCATAATTCCAGATGTTGCAAACAATGATTTTCATTTAGGAAATAGAATCGAGGTTTTCTGTACACAAAAAATATTACCAGTAAACTAAATGCACTACTTTGCTACAATTAATTAATTTCTTTTATATTAGGTGTTAAACTTAATTCCTGCCGTTTTTTTTATTTAGTTTGAGTATTAACTCTTAAAGACCCAATGTACATAATAACGTACATTCATTAAGTTCTTCCCAAATGTTTGGGAACATTCGATACAATATTCTATATTTATTGATACCATAGTCTATATATTAGGTGTTAAACTTAATTCCTGCCGTTTTTTGTCTCCAAAATTGATTTATTTCGAAGGGAAATACCTTAATCAAAGTATTATTAATAAAGTATTATTAATTAGTAATGAAGTAGAAAATGGAGGAATTTAACACCTAATATAAACGTACAGCAGATAAACATTACTGCATTTTATCATACTAATTAAAATTTCAAAAAGTCCATCCACAAATAAAAGGAATTGAAATTATGCAAAAATTGCATGCTGTAAACTAGTTTATAGAAGATGCACATTATTAGTAGGACATATCAATAATTCCAGAAATAAAAGGGAAATTATACAGATACAAATTGTATGTGAATACAAATTATATAAATACAATTATATATGTATAATTGCATAAATGAGCCGTTTATTTTGAAAGTGACCTAAGTCCATTAAAAAAAAAAATGTTTATGACAGCTAACTTCAAGTTGTACAGGCTACTACAAAGGTCAACAACAAAACATTGAAAAATGAACTTAGGCCACTTTCAAAATAAACGGCTCAAATATAAACCATATCAAGACAAATAAATACAGTTATACGCTGCAATGTAAATGTCTTTAGATATATCATTTTAAATTGAAAATATGAATAATTCTGTTAATTAATTAATCCATCACTGATTCATAATTTCACAGATTGCAAACAAGGCTTAGAAATAAAATCGAGGTCTCCTGTACATACAAAATATTACCAGTGCTATAAATACACTGCTAAATTACCAAGAATCCCTTCAGAAATAAAAGAGAAATTATACAAGTACAATCGTGCACCAGTTACACACTGTAAACTGCTTTGCAGGACACACCATTTTAAATAGGGCGTATTAATAATCCTGTCAATTAATTAATCTACCACAGACTCCCTAATTTCACGTGTTGTAAAACGATTTTCGAGCTTTAGGTAACACTGAAACGAGTTCACGACTCGCGAAGAAAAAAATCTCCCTACAAACGAAAAATGTTCCTCACCATGGGGCTTCTGCCCGTTGGTCGCATCCATGTGCTTCGGTGGTTGGCACGGATGCGTCCGCGATGGTCCGCGGTGTTTTGCGCTCCTTATGCAGCACGCTATCGCGAAATCGCGACGCTACGCGCAGCAGCCTGACCGGCCATGGCAAATTACAGAGCGGCCAGGCGATAACGGGAAACGTGATTGCGAATGCAATCCTTCGGATAATATCAGGACGCCAGACCCGTGGACGTTCACCCCTATATTCTGACACTTCTCCTGCGATGTTGCGACTGCTCGGCGAGCAAATTCTTCCACCCAGCCTAACCTAATCAAACGTTATCCTAACCTCACCTTACCCTGCGTCGCGCGTATCGCCAGGTGGCGTTACTTGCTTTAGTTCGTAACATTTCAAACTTAAAATACTACAAGAAAAATGTTACTTGCTACTTGCAAATGTTAAGAGCCTTCTACAATAAGCCATTAGTCATAAATCAGAAGTCAGAAACTAAAAATTGACCAATCACAGTCGTCATTTTTTAACTTCTGACTTCTGATTTATGACTAATGGCTTATTGTAGAAGGCCTATTATACTTGCTCCGTTTTGTTCTATTTTTTTTTTATTTAATGATACATCGCGTTGACACTTTAAAAATTTGACCTCAAGTTAACTTTTTGTTCACTGAAACATATCTTACAACAGTATAGTGCAGTATAGCATTATGCTGATTCTACAATGAGTCGGTAATCGGTAGTCCTAACAGCCCTTCTACAATAAGCCACAAGTCAGAGCGTCAGAAGTCTTAACCAGTCTTAACCAAATCGTTCAAGAAGACCCATTAAATCTTAAGCTATAAGAAATTGACCAATCATAATCGATTATTCTTTTTATAGGCCTTCTACAATAAGCCGCAAGTCAGAACGTCAGAAGTCTTAACCAGTCTTAACCAAGTCGTTCAAGTTGGCTATTGGCCAACTTTACCGATTATGACTTAAGATCGCTTAGAACTTCAGACTTGCGGCTTATTGTAGAAGGCCCATAAGACTTCCGACTACCTACTCATTGTAGAATCAGTATTACAGATATAATTACAATATCAATTGTCTAACTCAAAATCACAATGCAAATATAATAAAATTGGTAGAAAGGTTAAACGAGCAATTAGATCAAAGAATAAACTAATTATAATTTATCAAAACGTCAAGAAGGCATTAAATACATGGAACGTTCGAATACAAGCCTAGTTTTCTTCAAATTACAATAGAAAATAAATTAAGAGTTCGGAAACAAATTGATTGATGAAGTTTTTAATAATTAAAACGTTGAAGAGTAAATATTAAAATATAAACAAAAATAAAAATCAATCATGAAGTCACATCATAGATTCAACACACATAAAATTAACATAAAAAGTTAAAACCACTGAACATTCTTTTTTATACGTCATATTGAGATCTATATTATAAAAGAAAGAATAGAGTCAGGGATTTAAAACTCATGAAATAATAGAACATTTTTTAATTTAACAAACACTTTTCTATATTACACGATATATATACGAAATTACACATAAATTTTTAATCTCAAATTCTGTTATTACAAATTACAAGATGGACTCAAGTGAATCAAGATAGTTTGTCCGATGTACATAATTATTAATGCGTAGTGATCGCAACAATATTATTATCAGGAATGCGTGGTTGCGAATTATTTATTACACCGAGAGTCTTTTTTATTGTACATAGTAAAATTGCGTATAAAAATAATCTCGGTATGAGATGTAAAATAAGTCATTTTTTATATACACTAATTGCAAAAGCGCAATACTAGACTTAAGTCATTACAGCTGTCTTGTAACAATCAGACGGCGCGTATCACACGCTTACATCGCGTTTACTTTACGTCATTTATAAAAGTAAACGCGGCGCAGCTTAAAATCATGGATAAAAATTAAGATGTGTGCCTAATTAACGAGTGACGTTATATATATTGCGATATTTGTACTGTGGTGTGTTTTTCTTAACCCTTTCCATCGTTAATTGTCTTCCTGATTTATTTGTAACCGGATGCGGGTGCAGCAAAAATGTAACATTTTCGTAAAAAGTATCCAATATCATGACGGACTAAGATTAATTTCCTAAGACTTTTAGTGAACAAGAGGAAATCCTAAAACTCTCTCTCTCTTTCATAAAAAATTCCTATATAAATCATAAATGAATAAAAATACACTTGAGCAAGATAAAATTGAGCTGCCATACATTTCTTCATGAAAGACAACGGTGCCAAATATAAAAAAAATTCTTTATTATAAATTTTTGGTTCGATAAAAGTTGTTCCACGTTCAGTTGTAAAACGTGATCAAATTCTCTGTAATTGCTATAATACGTAATAAAATTCCCTGTAAATACATAATAAAAATAGACGATAAAAATGAGTTTCGAATCGATTTTCAACTATAGAACACGAGTGAAAAAACCAAGAAGTGCGTTTACTATAAATTTTTGGTGCTCGGATGAAAGGAGATACGTTTGTTCCAGAGTTTTGGAACTGGCGAGAGAACCTGCTCTAGAAATAAGTGTCTCTTTTCCTTCAGATTAAAACGCATGTTGCACAGCGATTTGTCATTTTTCTCATCTCTTTCTATAGTCCAAGCGTGACTATCATTATTGTCCCCGTCATCATATATATTATTAATCCGCCTGTTGTTATTCGACAAGCTAGGCGACAGATTCTCTTTATTTGGCGATTTCTCCGATATTATGGGAAGAGTATTTCTCTTGAGAGTATCGCTCTCCGCCTCGGTGGTCTTAGCGTCGATGGGCCTAGCTTGACACAGACTTTCGCCGTTTTCCACGGATACCAAGGGACTCATTTCGACGTAAAGGTCGCTCTCGTTCGTGTCGAAATCGTTCTTGCAATCCGCGAACGTGACCTGCCGCATAAGCTTGCTTGCCTTGTCCAGGATCGGTGAATCGGACAAGACGGCGTCTATCAGAGGCGTTTTCTTGATGGACTCTATAGCACAGCACCGAACGAACTCCCTGATCGCGTCTATCTCGCGTTTCTCAACGTCCCGCGCGGTCAGGTCGATCGAACCAGTCGTCGTTGAGGCGTTTCTGAGATCATTGTCGAACAATACTTTGGCAAAACGCGCCTGCGCCATCAAGTTCTTGGGATTCAGGTCTTCCCAGTGAGTCCCAGTGGTGTGATAGATGTGTCGCGGTGAATTCTCCGCTGTATACCGCCTGATCTGATCTATCGTACTCACCAGGGTACTCGCGGAGTCACGCGATAGCTCTGACTCGTGTTGAAACTTCTCGTCCGACGATGACAAATCATCGCGCTCCTCTAATATCGTGTCCAACGCGAGCATACCGCCCCGGTCATCGAACACCACCGGCTTGGCTATATATAGACTGGCGTTTTGATCGTCGGCGGATGTAGAGAATGTGCTGTCGCTGTAAGATGATTTATTGCCCTTAGATTCCACCAGATCGTAAGTCAGGGCGTCCGCGTAATCGTCCTGCTTTAATATCCCTCGTGAGATCATGCCGTCGGAGTATTCCGAGCTGTACGTCGTGCCGGTCGTGCTCGTCAAGGTATCTCGCCGCCTATCGCGCACCACGCTATCGTCGTGGATGTACGTCTCGATGTCTGTGTAGCCCTTCCAGCTGCGGATGCACCAAGGCGGTCTAGCGATTCCTAGCGGGCACACATTTTCATAATCGTGGATCGACGTCACGCAGCTCATCGTTTCGTCCCGCTGCTGTAGGAAAAATAACGTACGTGAAGAGAAAGTAGCATAATGTAACAGAATAATAAGTAAAAAGCAATGAGTTCAATGTAACAAATAAAGCGAGAAGATACAGTGCCGGTCAAAAGTATTGCGTTATTTATGGAAACAAGGAAATGGTTATTTTAGTATTTGTATTGTTTTATATTTTGATAAAAATGCTTTGAGGGAAAAAAGTAAAGAATTTATAATAATTATAATAAATAATTAATAGTAAAAAATAAAGAACTATAATAAACAAGCTACAATGATTTATTTGTATTCTCTATATTATTGGGGATAATGCAAAACTTTTGACCGAGACGATTTCAAATAATATATATTTAGACCTGCAGTTGCAGGTCCTTTGACACCTTCTCTATATCGAATATCCTGCTGCTCTCCAATGGCGTCGGGGTGGTTAGTTTTTCTCTGTTCTTGATAACGTCCAACGCGCCGATTACTTTACTGCAGGAATCCAACGTGAGGGAGTTGCTTCCCTCAGAGTTATCGATACTACCAAGCTGGTCCAGATCGATATTCAATATATCCGGCGCGTGCCAGTCCAATTGTGGGGTGATATCATGCTCGTAAATGCCGCGGCGTTTTCGGGACGAATCAATGTCAGGCAAGCCGGAATACAGGGAGTTCAACGGCGCGCTACTAGTAAGCGTGTTGTCCGGATTATCATTGACCGACGTGACTTCTTCCTTGTGTTTGACACCGACGCGACTGTGCGGCCTCTCGCATTCTGTGGAGAGACGCAAAGCGCTCGCGTTGAACTCGTTTTCCGAGCTGTAGTTGCGATTGACAATGCCTTCCTCTACACAATCGGAAATTTGCGCAATATTTGTAAGCAAAGATTGCTTGTCGGTAGGCACCTCCTCGGTCCTCGGCGAGATGTCCATGGAATGGTGCAACGACACCAAGGAGTCGCGATGAAACAGCTTAAAGGATCTGGATGCGTCAACCTTCGTAGTTGTAGAATGCTCGCTGATATTTCGGGAGATGTTCGTCGCTGTTCTTGATGGATGAAACTTGCCGTAATATAGTGACATGCTCGTCAGACCGATGAGCATGCAACTGACTATCACGGACGCAATCATGATCATTGCGATAGTTTCCCCGACGTGTAACATATATATGATTAGAAAGACCACATTCTGCGCTGCGATCACTGAGTAAAAGATGAGCACGCGGTAGCGCGATCTGTCGTCACGCAAATTGAAGAAGTCGAAGCAGTAGATTAATCCGATGACACAATTGTAGATGCGCTCTTCCCACGCGGTAGAACAGAACTTTGTCTTCTGCAAGATCACCCAGATCGTCATGATAAACCAATGCAGACCTGGAAAACGACGATTACTTGAAAATAGGAGACAGCGTCACAGCGTGTTGTTCTGAGATATTTAGACGATCGATTCAACGTATTGTAACTTATAATCAATCCACTTAATCTGTATTCTATAAATCGACTTTCCTTTGTTTAAAATAGACTTAGGTCCAGTTTCATAACTCGTGGTTAACTCTTAACCGGGGTTTAATTTATTCCTCATCTCTTTCTAATGCTAGAATCGAAAAGAGATGATAAATAAGTTGAACCTCGGTTAATCGTTAACCGTGAGTTGTGAAACTGAGCCTTAGTAAACAACTAAATTATTTCATATGAATGTAATACGGACTTCTGCGTTCTAATTACAAGACTTTCTCGGTAAAAACTCACCCAAAAATAAAAAGAACCATGCTTTCAGGAAGATGAGCGCTAATACCAGAACCATGAATCTTGATATCAGCATACCACTACGCCAGACAGCCTGAAGGACGAGAGCGACCCAAGTCACGTCGCTGCGCTCGCGATTGATATTGTGCATGGCCTTAACGTATGTACTCACAGCCCACGTCAACGAGCAGAAGGAAGTCACGGCGGAGGCGCCTGTGCAAAAATTGCATATGTTAATTTAATTATATTAATAACAATACTAGCTCTTGGCTGGTGGTGGCTGGATCACTCGAGACCTGGATCTTCAAAAATTACTGTGATTTTCAAAAATTATTTCCTTTTTATATTACAAAGATATAAAAAACTGAAAAATTGCTACTTTTTTATTGCTGTTTTACGTACTATTTATATGGGGGGGTGTAACTTTTTAATTTATTATAATATATATATATATATATATATATATATATACATATATCTTCCATAATGCTAAGAAAAAGAACGTTGAGAATAATAGATATTTGTTTAATAATATCACAATTATTATTATTCATTAAACAAAACTTAGAGGTGATTGAGAAGTGTAATAAAAAAAAAATAAAATAAGACACCAAAGTACTACTATATATTTTTGTAGCTATTGTCCGTGATGGACTACTGCCTTCTTTTCGGCTATTTTTGAATACGCTTCGACATTGCTTCGTAACGCTTCGCACTCTTAGTCGCTTTTATATTTAAAACTGTGGAGGAGGACGAGAGAGTCCCTCGTCTTGTGAAATTTATCATCGTATCGTTGCGTTCATGCATTGTTCAGGAGTAAATAGATAAACAGAGTGATATTCCTTCCTTTTTCCTGTTATCTGCGGAGGCGGGTCACGAAAGAGGAAACGAAAGAATAGTATACGTGATTCGTTACGGATTCACAAATGTTCTGGTTTTCGAGCACAGCATCGATGGTACAGCGGTACAACATAATTTCCAGCAGTGTTCTTCAGCGATTCAATGAAATGGTGTTTTATCGCAAGTGAATCATACATGTGACAATGCACCCATCGTATAAAATACTAACGCTCAAAATAATAATGTCGAATGAAAATAAAAATTCGACGATTCATCCGAGATTGAAAACCAGCTTTTATTACAATTCAAAAAAACTCCTTTCATCGATACAGGTAGGAACACGAAGATTCATATCTCACTTTTATCGATAACTGCGTGCATTTAGTATACACGGAAAGAACGATTTTGTTGAAAGATTTAAAATATTACTGGATATAGATTTAAAATAATTGTTGGACCATCAAAATAATGATGTTGGAAATTAAAAAATGATAAGCATATATACTGCAAAAAATTTTTTTCAAAATTATTTTCAATTCTATATCCAGCACAGTTTTTGATCATTCAGTAAAATTGTTCTTTCTATGTTTACATATACTGTAGAATCTACAAAATAAATCGCGCGTTTATTGACAAAAGCGAAGTATGAATACGAACCACAAGATGTCCCAGATCAACCGTGTCTTCCTCTCTGAGCTATGTAACTCTCGTATTTTTCCGCGCTTCTCTTTTTACAATTCTTCACACGGAGAAAACAAAATGATTCTTTATTCGTAGAAACAAATCACGGTGATAGAGTCAGTCGCGATATTAGCGACGATTATGACATTGTTAATACTAGTGAACTTAGAGCATACGGAAGAGACAAACATAGAGCCAGTCGCATCGCTGAGATATGCATCGCCGAAATATGCATCTGTTGCACGCGCCGTTGCGCCTGGAATAATGCCGCGAGCTCCGATGTCACGAAACCAGATGGAGGATGTTAGGCGTGAGTTGGACAAGAGAAGGTGGTGGGTGGCACGAATGTGTGAGACAATCAACACGAAGAAATCGCACACAGACGCTACGCTGGCGAATATGATCATCGACACGTAAGCGAGGGAGATGCTGAAAAGTTCCTTAAAAATTATACATCTAATGATCATTAGACATAAAATATATACACCAAAAAATTAAAGAATTATTTATTCTGCCTTCTAAAAATAGGGAATTTTAAGAGAGTGTAACTTCGTCAAAAAGTATCATAAGAAAATGATAAAAAAAACATTTTGAAGCTTGAAGTCTCTACCTTTTTTCAGAATGACATTTTAGATAATGATTTTAATGATTGTTCTAAAAAGTAGAGACTTCAAGCTTTAAAATGACAATTTTTGATAAAGTTACACTCTTTTGAAAATTGTCTATTTTTGGAGGGCAAAATAGGTGATTTCTTAATTTTTTAGCGTAGTGTAGAAATTTAATTCGAAAGGATTAAAATATTTTTATCAGATTTTCGCGTCAAATTGCAAGAAAGTTTAACGATATTAAAAAATGCAATAATTTTTTCTACAAATAATTTTGATTTAAAATAATTTAAAGGGAACACAACGTGTCATGGTGTCCGATATACAAGGCGGCGAGTTCCACGTGGATGAATTACTTTGCTGTTCTAAAAGGCACTTTGACGGACGCTACTATAGACTTAGTGCGTCGCAATCTTACGCAGGTCAGCGATATCGTGAGACAGAAGTTTCAGCAGGATGCAGATTTTAATAAGACTTATGAATTAAAAATTGTACTTTGTAATTCCCAAATCCATGACTGACTAATCATCATCTGTAGATAACAATAAAAAAAAATCTTCGATAAAAAAATTTATACAATAAAAGAGAATCTTATAAAATAATTTTTTAAAGTATTCTCCTAACAAAAGAGTTAAATATTAGACACAAAATAATAGTTCTCTTTAGATAAAAGAATCAAATCTAATTCTAAAGAATTTTTAAATAAAGAGTGACAAGTTAAACTACAAACTTTTTTTGAACGATTTTTAGAAAATGAGCAAAACGAAGAAGTTTCTCATTGTGCGACATCCACTGGAACGTCTCTTATCCGCGTACAGAGACAAGTTGGAGCATATGCAGAACCGCGAATATTATTATAAACGCTTCGGCCGACGCATTGTACTCAAATACCGTGAATCCGGTAACACGACGAGATTAGAACCAACGTTTACCGAATTTCTACAATTTATAGTTAATGAGAAGTACTTTGACGAGCATTGGGTGCCGTATTATCGCACCTGTGAACCCTGCATGATGAATTACGACTATATTCTCAAGTTCGAAACTCTGGACAGGGATCAGAACTTTTTCATACAGGATGCCAATCTGAACGGATACCTATATGAGACAAATTACCCGCGAAATATTAATCCACTGGGCACAACCACCAGGAAAACACTCGATGAATACATCAAGGAGATACCGCGATCGCTTCTTAATGAGGTTTACAAAATTTATGAGAACGATTATAAATTGTTCAACTATTCGTCTGTTTAATATTATCGGTGTCTCTGTTGATCAGATAACTCGGTTTTTATATGACGTTTTTATACTGACAGACGAAGAGATAATAAAACTTCAATAATGAACATTTTTTTTAATGTGATATAATGTAAGAACTTTTTAAATTTTTTTCATTTTTTCAGATTCTTAAAGAAAATACTTTATTTGTTAAAATGTATGTTGAATAAATGTCATTTAAAAAATGTGTTTTTGTTTCTCTTAGATTTTAAATCCCTTGTAATAACACTAGGACTTAACAAAGAAAGACCAGGACTCGTTGGCATGTATTGCATTCCATTTATTTATTATAAAAGAAATAATGAAAAAGTTATTGCAAAATATCTCTTTTATAACATAGATATTCTTCCTAAGTTTTATTTAAATCAAACAAATATTGCAAAAAAAAAGAGAAATCTGATTCAAGACGAGGAAAGCAGATTTTTCAAGCGTTTTAATTCGTATTATATTCTTCAGCTTTTCTCTTCACATGTAGCACAGAATTTGCAGGAATATCACTATTGTAAAATCTCGATACTGCTGCAACATGCAATGTTGATGCAATGTTGCAGCAGTGTTGTTGCAACTTTTATGTTGTTCCTGACAAAAAAGGTAAAAAGAAAGATTCTCTCTATTATCTTAGTGTGTTTTAATAATAATAATTATTTGTTTAGAAAGTCTAATGCCGAAACTGTAAAAAACTATTCCAACGAGCTCTGATCTCTCCTACATTAATATTTACATTTAAACACACATACACACATCATTGTATTATATAAAGTATAAAATAAGATAATTTACAAGTAAAGAGAACACTTACTCGTCCAAAACGGCGCGTGTTTCAACATCGCAATGATATATAGCTGCAATATCAACTGCGGAGCAGCCCCCATAAACGACTTAAACAAGTGCAACATACATATATCGCTTTCTTGCCGATACACCCAATTCTTGTCCTTGCTGAAGCCGGACTTATTTCTCAAAGAGTGCATCGCAGTGCAAAGCAAGGTCAAGTATCTGAAAATAAATATAAATTGATGAATAATTCATTATTAGTAGAGAATATATGTTGTGTTCGTACACATTAATTTACGGACAATGAATCGCCGAAATTTATGAGAAAAACTGCGCAAAAATAAACATAAAGTACCTGTGCAAAAAGCCAAGTAGAAGGATGTGCAGCAACCAGTGAACAGTCCGTAGGGAACCGTCGCTGCGATGCCATCTCAAACTAAATAGTTGGGTAACACAAGCGGGTAAGACGGTGAAACCCATTGCAAAGCATCCCCACGCTAAGTGGCCTTGCAAAAGGTATTCCACACATACAATGCTGTCTGTGTGTGCGAAAAATATCTTACAAGGTGTTTGGTTTACGAAGACAAAAGCTTTCCCGCGCATGCTTTGAGTGTGCAAAAACAAGTTTTACCACGTGACATTTAGATGATTTCAGCACAAAAAGCACATTGAAAGACGTTAGCAAAAAGTATCGCGAGTTTTGTCATAATTATTTATAGTGTTAATTATAATTATAATTGTAAAATATAATAAAGTTATAATTAATATCAATTATACACAAATATAAAATAATTGTTAGAATTATTTATTGTGTTAATTATAACTGTAAGTCTAAAATGTATAAATTCTCATCTCCTCTTGCTATTTTAGCATTAAAAATGCAAACGTAGAGAATAATAAATATTAATGATATATAATATAAGATATAAAAATATAAGTAAAAACCTACAACACACTATGTTTTAGTATTTATTTTAAGATTTTATTTCCATTGTAATCCCGATATGTATGAAACTTTAAAAAAGAAAGATTGTGGTACAATATACACTTTCGAAAAGTTATAATTTTGCAATCGCGATATTTTTTACCAGCGTCATTGACATAAACAAAGCTGACGTAAGCATACAGGGTGTCCCGCGATCTCAATTTTAGTGTCGGATTTCAAGAATTAACTTGCCGTAAAATATCGATACAATTTCTTATTTACCGCGATTTTTTGCAATCACCAACATTATATGTATATATCTTCGGAAAATGGAAGTTTTAACCAAAATTTAAATTCTGCGTTTACTTTACCTTCTCGTTTGATAAATACATCCCAATTGATTGAGAATTGACAATTAAGTTAGAATACACAATTTACGCACCAACAACTGCTGAGGCTCCAATAAGTACTTTATTTGTATCAAATTTTCAAAATTTGAAATTTTTCATCGAAGTAGACTCGAAAATAATCGAAGAATACAAATTTTGCAATCGAACTGAAGTTTGCTCCGTTCCATTCGGCCGCACTTCAGGGCGTTCGATTACGCCTCAAAGAATTATTGTATCTTATCGACTTATGAATACATAATTTACGCACCAAAAACCGCGAAGGCTCCAATAGGTATTTTTACTAGTTAGATTTTTTAAATAAAAAATTGTTTGCTTAGTAGAATCGAAAATATGAAAAAATAGAAATTTTGCAATCAAACTGAAGTTCGCTACGTTCGACTGTGCCTCGAATGGAGCTGTCAAGGGTCCTCTACATAGAAGTCGTAGACAGTCGTGGAGTCAAGTGAGGACCCTTCAACCCGAGTCGAAATTAGGAGAGTCGCAGCCGTCGCAGGACACCCCGTGTCGCACGCACACGCGTGTCGCCACGTGCACGTGTAGTGTGTATGCGTGTATATATATTTAGCCACTCTTTGTTCACCTGTTGCTACGTCCGCGAGAAAGAAAGCGACCGAGGACGCGTAGTACAGCAGGTCGGCGGCGCGAAATCGGTAAAGCTCGGCCTGCCGGCGCGGCGTCGCCGCGCGCGGCTCGTCCGCTCGATCCGCCGTCGCGTTCTCAACGTCGCGTGGAACGTCGGCGCACTTCACTTCGCACGACTCCACCGCCGCCGCCATCTTCCCGCATCCTCGCCCGGCGCGACGCGCCGGCCATTCGCGATCCCCGGCGTCCTTCAGTTCGGATCCGTCCGCGTCCGGCGCGATGTCGCGATCCGCAGACCGGCTTTCCCACCTGCACATGCGCGCTTCGCAACGCGTCTACCACCCCTTACCTCCTGCCGATAAGCGCTTTTATCAATGGCCGCGTTCAAGTCAGACCAAAGACATAGGCCGGTATTCATAGGCCGGTATTCATAGTCGGTTCTTATTTTAAGACCGTCTTAAGTAATATCTTAAGTCGCTAATGCGGCCTTCTGATTGGTTCATGACATCTTAAGACTGTACTTAAGACGGTCTTAAATATAAGATCCGACTATGGCCGCGGTCCGACACGCTCACAACGCTTAAAAATCATTTCATCCTTGTTGTTTGTCAAATGTTAAACGAAGACAAACAATGCCCATGAGCGTTGTCAGCATGATTCGGACCACGGCCTATGAATACCGACCATAGTCAGATCTTATATTCAAGACCGTCTTAAGTACGGTCTTAAGGAGTCACGAACCAATCAGAAGGCTGCATTAGAGTCTTAAGACATTACTTAAGACGGTCTTGAAATAAGACTCAACTATGAATACCGGCCATAGAAAATCTTGGAACATTAGGCCTGTTCTTTTTGACTGAACTTTTGCACCAGTTCATCTTTCTTCCTTTTCTCTTTAGGAGGATAGAAGAGGAAAAAAGTTGAACTGCAAGGTGAACTGGTGCAAAAGTTCAGTCAAAAAGAACAGGCCTATATATAAATGGAAGAGGCATTAGGCCTGTTCTTTTTAGCTGAACTTTTGCACCAATTCACCTTTTTTCCTCTTCTTTCCTCCTAAAGAGAAAAGGAAGAAAGATGAACTGATGCAAAAGTTCAGTCAAAAAGAACAGGCTTATTGTCTATACTTCCCATGGCTCGCGCTGATGCAGATATCTGTGCGAAAGAGAAAGGTAGTAAGGGATAAATGTTCCCAATGCGCATGCGCAGCATCACGTTTTAAGCTGGAAACACAATAGACACAGGGTGCTTTCCAGCAAAGGACACAGTCAGACACAGTGTAACACAGTGAATCATATATCCTTGTTGTTTACTTACGTTAAACAAGGATGAAACGATTCACTGTGTTACACTATGTTTGATTAGGCCTGTTCTTTTTGACTGAACTTTTGCACCAGTTCATCTTTCTTCCTTTTCTCTTTAGGAAGATAGAAGAGGAAAAAAGATGAACTGGTGCAAAAGTTCAGTCAAAAAGAACAGGCCTATTGTGTCCTTGCTGGAAAGCACCCACAGGCAACAGGGAATAACGAGCCGTCCAATCAGAG
>NW_017297887.1:310857-312310 GCF_001594075.2 Trachymyrmex cornetzi | reverse complement strand
AAGTAAGAGTAAGAAATTGACCAATCACAGTCGAATATGAGAAGAATAATCGATTGTGATTGGTCAATTTCTTACTCTTACTTCTTACTCCGTGTATTGTAGACGGGCCTTAATGTACGAATGTGTAAAAACACTAAACCAACTGCACAATTCACACAGGTGACGGTACTGCGCATGTGCATTGCGAACATTTATCCCTTACTACCTTTCTCTCTCGCACTGATGTTGGCTTCACGTTCAGCGCCCTATGCCCCTTCCATCTATGGCTGCGTTCAAAAATATCACCCGAGTACCCCCGCGTATCATATTATCTTTGTTGTTCACTCAGTGTTAAACAAGGATAAGATAATACACGGAAACACCCGAGTGATGTTTTTGAACGTAGCCTATATAGTGTGCCTTCCAACAAGCAACACAAATGACACGGTGTGACACAATGGATCATTATATCCTTGTTGTTTGTCAATGTTAAATAAAGATGACATGATCACTGTCTCGCACTGTGGGGGTGATCCCGATTGATCACGGCTCGATTGGACACCACCAATCACATCGACCGGTGCTTAGGAGCTTTGTAGTCTCAAGCGCTGTGAGTGGCTCGTGTCCAATTAAGCCGTGTCTAACTGGGTGCCACCCGCACTGTGTCGCTTGTTGGAAGGCACACATATGTTCTAAATAGAAAATGGACTACGCGATCCGTGTGTTAAAATGGTCGACAGGGATAAGAGAGAGAAACCGTGGCACTTGGCAGACGGCCATTTCTATCTCTTTCCATTCAATGGTGTAATGGGAGAGAGAATGAGAGGGAGATTGGCCGTCTCCCACAATTCTCTCTCATTATTGTCGACCATATTTGATACACTACTTAGATATGGATCGCGCAGTCCGGGGTGATCCCGATTGACCACGGCTCGATTGGACACCACCAATCACAGCGACCGGTGCTTAAGAGCTTTGTAGTCTCAAGCGCTGTGAGTGGCTCGTGTCCAATTGAGCCGTGTCCAACTGGGTGCCACCTGCGCAGTCCATTCTCTATGTCTTTGAGTCAGACAAAGCTGCTAGCCTGCTCACCGAGCGATTGAATGGGTGCATTCAGTACTATAATGCGTGGTCTACAATAGAAGTCGTAGCAATCGTAGGGTCTTAAAGGGTCCTCTACATAGAAGTCGTAGACGGTCGTGGAATCCTAAGTCGTAGGAAATTGACCAATCACAGTCGATTATTCTTCTCATATTCTACTGTGATTGGTTAATTTTCTACGACTTAAGACTCTACAGCCGGTATTCATAGTCAGATCTTATATTCAAAACAGTCTTAAGAACAGTCTTAAGAAGTCACGAACCAATCAGAGGGCTGCATTGGCGTCTTAAGACATTACTTAAGACGGTCTTGAAATAAGAACCGACTATGAATACCGGCCTATTGACTACTGCACACTGGATGCGATGAGCGA
>NW_017297887.1:310233-310665 GCF_001594075.2 Trachymyrmex cornetzi | reverse complement strand
AGTCACGAACTAATCAGAAGGCTGCATTAGAGTCTTAAGACATTACTTAAGACGGTCTTGAAATAAGACTCAACTATGAATACCGGCCTACGACTTCTGTTGTAGACCCCGCTTTAAGCCTATATCAGACTACCGACTCTGCAAGCCGATCCGACTGCCAACTCTGACTGCCGACTAATAATGGATCAGTCACAATCATGGTATAAGGATAAGGGTATGCTCACGCCGTGGATACCCACTGCGCAGTCAAAGTGTGACGTCACTCTCAGGGCCAATCAGACCGCCCAAACGAAAACATGGCGGCTCCTGATGCTTGACACGATATTAATAGCTTTTTCGGCCCGACCGGGTTTGCACCAACCTGGGTTGGATTAATGGCGTTTTGCGCTCTCCTATTGGTAGAGCGTGTGACATCAACCAATAGGAAAGATT
>NW_017297887.1:309211-309808 GCF_001594075.2 Trachymyrmex cornetzi | reverse complement strand
AAAATAAAATATCTGACGAGAATGCTGCTAACATAAGTTGGTTGGAAACAGCAGTTTTAAATTTACCGCTTGTTGTGTGACGTCACACTTCGACAATTTTGATTGGTCGCATGCGCGTGAGCATACCCTTATCCTTATACCATGGTCACAATAAGACTGATTCAATGTGATTAGTCCATTATTGGTCGGCAGTCAGAGTTGGCAGTCGGGTCGGCTCGCAGAGTCGGTATAAAGGTAAATTTTCACGGGCTGCTCAAACCGGCTGTTTCAGCGACAAAAAGAATCACGTGGTCAAAATTGACGAATACCAAATGTCCATTTTGATTACGTGATCCTTTTTGTCGCTAAAATAGCCGGTTAGAGCAGCTCGTGAAAATTTACCTTTAGTCTGATACGAGCTTAACCGCTCACTGAGCGCTCAGTGAGCCCTCGTATCTGTTTGGTCTATATTTTTAGATCTAACGGAATATGCTAATCAGATGCAAGAGCTCACTGAGCGCTTAGTGAATTGCGCTGAGCAATTGTAGTACTGAATGCACCCTTTGACTATATACCTCTGGACTGCTAACGGCAGCCATTACTGGAATCCAAGATCTC
>NW_017297887.1:307593-308403 GCF_001594075.2 Trachymyrmex cornetzi | reverse complement strand
TAAAGTTACCAAAAAAGTAACTTGTAACTGTAACTTCGTTACAAGTAACGAGTTACTTCCATTCCCTGATATATATAATATATACAATATACTTTATATATACAATATACATTATATATACATTATATATACATTATATACATTATATATACAATATACATTATATCACTTATCTTATGGAAAAGGTAGGAAAAGTGGGGGTAACTAGCAGTCCAGAGGTATATAGTCAAAGAATGCACCCAATGAATATGATTGGTTATGTTGCTTATAGATAAAACCAATCACATTGCGCGGATTATACTTTTAGATTTAAAGGAATAATCCTATCTCAGCGAAGAATCACAAAACGATTACAAAACTGTTGAGTCTGCTGAACGCAACCAATGATTGGTTGAATCTGTAAGTAACAACCAATTATGCTCATTTGCTCGGCGAGCAGACAACTCGCTTTATCGATTTGAGCGCAAGCAATGTGCAAATTTGGACATATATTATGACGTGCAACTTACTGCTGTGTCGCCAAGAGATTAATTATATACATACCATTTTACCATTGACATTTTTTTCCGCAAGCTTTTCACCATTTTAACATTTAACGTCTTTTAGAAAACAATGGAACTTATAGTAAATAAATTATGATATTGCATGACGAAAGTATTATTACTTAAATTATAGTACGCACACAGAGGATGTTTGCTACACTGGATTTTATGAGAAAATCGAAAAAAAATTATAAAATTTACTTATTTTTGGCTCGCACAGCTGTCACCTCGGATATATATTTGCTTGATATAAGAGTTTTAGAGTCCA